>NW_012143079.1:2184108-2196948 GCF_000956105.1 Propithecus coquereli | reverse complement strand
TAAAACTGCTACATAGAATACCTAAAAGAAAAAAATAGAAAAATAATATACATCTCTGGACAAATTAATCATCGTGTGTATAACTAGCATACTTCATAAACAACTTTATAATGCAATCTAGTCGGTTTATTTTGTTCCCTCACCCCTTCCTTTTCTTAAAGGTTGTTCACATTAACTTATCATGTTAATAAAACATTATCTAATTTAGAATTTTTTTTGAATATTTTATTTCAGCATATTACGGGGGTACAAATGTTTAGATTACATATATTTCCTTTGCCCCACTGCAGTCAGAACTAGAAGCCTGTCCAGCCCCCAGACAGTGTGCACCACACCCATTAGGTGTGAATATACTCATCCCCCTCCTCCCCCACCCCCGCCTGCCTGACACCCAATGAATGTTATTACTAAATGTGTACATAAGTGTCGATCAGTTAATACCAATTTGAAGGTGAGTACATGTGGTGCTTGTTTTTCCATTCTTGTGACATTTTGCTTAGTAGAATGGGCTCCAGCTCTATCCAGGATAATACAAGTGGTGCAGATCACCATTGTTTTCTGTGGCTGAGTAGAACTCCATAGTATATATATACCACATTTTATTAATCCACTCATGTATTCATGGGCACTTGGGTTGTTTCCACATTTTGCAATTGTGAATTGTGCTGCTATAAACATTCGAGTGCAGGTGTCTTTTTTATAGAATGTCTTTTTTCCTTTGGGTAGATGCCCAGTAATGGGATTGCTGGCTCAAATGGTAGTTCTACTATGGATTCTTTGAGGTATGTACATATTACTTTCCACAGAGGTTGTACTAGTTTGCAGCCCCACCATCAGTATATAAGTGTTCTTATCTCTCTGCATCCATGCCAACATTTATTGTTTTCGGATGTTTTGATAAAAGACAGTCTCACTGGAGTTAAGTGATATCTCACTGTGGTTTTGATTTGCATTTCCCTAATGATTAGAGATGTTGAGCATTTTTCCGTATGTTCCTTGGCCATTATTCTCTCTTCCTTTGAAAAGTTTCTGTTCATGTCCTTTGCCCAATTGTTAATGGGGTTATTGTCCCGACCCGCGGGGTAGACAACGCGGACCCTGGAGGAGGGAGCGGGAATTGGGAGAGGCAGGAGACACAAGAAATGGAGACAAGACAGGAGTCTGATCAAGTCTCGTTTATTGGCAGGAAGGCAGAGGCTTAAGTAAGGCAGAAAGAGTAACAGTAAAGGGGCGGTGCTTTCCGAGGCTCTGGCTTTCTGGCCAGAGGATTTCTATATAAGGAAACCCTCAGGGGCTTTCAAGGGCTACATAGTTATAATGGGTAAATAGAAACTTACAAGCTCTTCCGCAGGCTTTTGCAAATGCGTGGGCTTGGTTAAGCAGCTGCCGGACCTCATGGCTCCGGACGGGTTATTTGATATTTGCTTGCTGATTTTCCCGAGTTCTATATAGATTCCAGTTATTAGCCCTTTATCAGATGTGTAGCATGCGAATATGTTCTCCCATTCTGTAGGTTGTCTGTTTGTTCTTGTGATCATTTTCTTGGCTGTGTAGAAGCTTTTTAATTTGATCAGATCCCATTTATTTTTGTTGTTTCTGTGATTGCTTTTGGGGTCTTCTTCATAAATTCTTTCTCTAGGCCAATGTCTATAAGAGTTTTTCCAAACGTTTCTTGTAGAATTCTTAGAGTTTCATGCCTTATGTTTAAGTCTGTTATCCACCATGAGTTGATTTTTGTGAGAGGTGAGAGGTGAGGATCCCGTTTCAGTCTTCTACATGTGACTACCCAATTTTCCCAGCACAATTTATTGTATAAGGATTCTTTTCCCCAGTATATGTTTTTAATCTGCTTTGTCAAAGATCAGATGGCTATATAAGGATGATTTTATATCTGGGTTCTCAGTTTTGTTCCATTGGTCTATGTCTCTGTTCTTGTGAAAGTGCTATGCTGTTTTAGTTACTATAGCTTTGTAGTATAGCTTGAAGTCTGGTAAATTGATGCCTCCTTATTTGTTCTTTTTGGTTAAGATTGCTTCTGCTATATTGAGTCTTCTCTGGTTCTATAAAAAGCATAGACTTATTTTTTTTCTAGATCTGTAAAAAATGATTTTGGTATTTTAATAGGGATTGCATTGAACCTGTAGATCACTTTGGGTAGTATAGACATTTTAACGAGGTTGATTCTGTCTACTCATGAGCATGGCATAGTTTTACACCCATTTATGTCCTCAGCTATTAACCTTCCTCAGCATTTCATAGTTCTCCCTGTAGAAATCTGTCAGTTCCTTAGTAAAATATATTCCTAGGTATTTTAATTTCTTTGTTGCTAATGTCAATGGTATTGAGTCTTGATTTGGTTCTCAGTTTGACTGTTGTTGGTGTATAGGAATTCTACTGATTTCTGTACATTGATTTTGTAACCTGAGACTTTGCTGAATTTGTTTATCAATTCCAGTGGTCTCATGACAGAATCTTTGGGGTTTCCTAAATATAAGATCATATCTTCAGCAAAGAACAATAGTTTGACCTCTTCTGCTCCCATTTGGATGTCCTTGATTTTCTTCTCTTGTCTGATTGCTCTGGCTAGGACTTCCAGCACTATGTCAAATAGAAGCAGTGACAGAGGGCAACCTTGTCTGGTTCCAGTTCTAAGCGAGAATGTTTTCAATTTTTTCCATTCAGTGTGATGTTGGCTGTGGGTTTGTCTTATATGGCTTTGGACATTTTTAGGTAAATCCTGTCTATGCCTATTTTGCTAAACGTTCTTATTATGAAAGGGTGTCGAATTTTGTTGAATGGCTTGTCTGCGTCTATTGAGAGGATCATATGGTCTTTATTTTTACTTCTGTTTATGTGGTGAATTACATTTATAGATTTGCATATGTTGAACCATCCCTGCATATCTGGGATGAAGCCCACTTAGTCATGATGAATTGTTCTTTTGATAAGCAGGTTAGTTTTGTTTGCTAGGGTTTTGTAAGAATTTTTGCAACTATATTCATAAGGGATATTGGTATGTACTTTTTTTGATGTTGCATCCTTTCCTGGTTTTGATATCAGAGTGATACCAATATCAGAGTGATATTGGGTTCATAAAACGTGTTGGGCAGGATTCCTTCCTTCTCAATGTTGTTGAACAATTTCTGCAGTATAAGCATCAGTTCTTCTTTGTAGATCCAGTAAAATTCAGGTGTAAAACCATCTGGTCCAGGACTTTTTTTCAGTAAAGTGTTTTATTTCTGCCTCAATTTTGGTACTTGATATTGCTCTGTTCAGAAATTCTAATTCTTCCCGACTGAGTCTAGGGAGGCTGTGTGTTTCTAAGAATTTTCCCATTTCCTCCACATTTTCAAGTTTATGTGCATATAGGTTTTTACAGTATTCACAGATGATATTTTGTATTTCTATGGTATCACTTATAGTTTCTCCTTTTTCATTCCTGATTGATCTTATTAGAGTCCTTTGTATTCTGCTTCTCACTAATCTAGCAAGACGTGTGTCAATTTTATTTATTTTTTCAAAGGCACAACCTTTTCTTTTATTAATCTTCTACACAGTTTTTCTATTATCAATTTCATTTAGTTCTTCTTTGATCTTTTTTATTTCTTTTCTTCTGCTGGGTTTGGGTTGATTTGCTCATTCTTTTCCAGTTCTTTGAGGTAATTCATTAGATTGTTGATTTATAATTTTTCTGTGTTTTCGATGTAGGCATTTATGAATATAAATTTTCTTCTCAGGACTGCTTTATCTTTGTTCCACAGATTTTGATAATTTGTGTCCTTTATCATTTAGTTCAAAGAATCTTTTGATTTCCATCTTAATTTTCTCTTTAATGTAATAATCGATCAGCAGAAGGTGGGTTAGTTTCCATGACTTTTTGTAGACATAAGAGTTTCTGTTGGAGTTGATTTCTAGTTGTATTCCACTGTGGTCTGGAAGATGCATGGTATAATTTCTATTTTTTTTTTAATTTAAAAATATATTCATTTGTTATTTTATTTTAAAACTGGCATAGCTATTCTATCCTCACTTCTTGCCTTTTTAGCTTAGGAATCCTATATTGGTTTGATCTGTAAATGCTCAGCGTCTTTGTGATCTTCTCTGGCATCTTCCCTGGCAGCATATGTTTTGCTAGGTTCTCAATCCTCTTGGTTCATGATTTCAGGGGACATGTGATCCAAGTCTCCTTCTAGAAGCTCAGTTTGTACTTCCATTGGTATCTGATTTACCCACACAACATGCAGCTCCTCTTATATGCAGTTCAGTACCTTCTTCAGTCTGAATTTGATCCACTTCTAGATAATACACTTGGACCTCTATTTTTTAAAAATTTGTTGAGACTGGCTTTGTGCCCTAGGATATGTTCAATCTTAGAGAAGGTCCCTTGAACTGATGAGAAAAATGTATATTCAGTGGTTTTGGGGTAGAATGTTCTATAAATGTCAGTCAGGCCCATTTGTTCTAAAGTTCTGTTTAAATCCATTGTTTCTTTGTTTATTTTCTGTTTAGAGGATTTGTCCTGTTATGTCAGAGGTATGTTGAAGTCCCTGGATATTACAGTGTTGCTGTTTATCATTTTGTTTAGATCAAGTAGGATTTGCTTTATAAATCTGGGTGCACCTGAGTTAGATACATAAACATTTAGAGTTGTTATGTCTTCTTGTTCAATTGTACCCTTCACCATTATATAGTGACTATCTTTGTCTTTCATTACTTTTGTTGATTTGAAGACTAAGTTATCTGAAATAAGAACTGCCATGCCAGCTTTCTTTTGGCTTCCATTTTCATAAACTATTGTTCTTCACAGTTGATTCTGAATGCATCCCTGTGGGTTAGATGTGTTTCCTGAAGACAGCAGATACTTGGCTTGTGTATATTCGTCCATCCAGCCAGACTATGTCTCTTTAGTGGGCAGTCTAAACCATTCACATTTATTTAAAGAATTGATAAGTGGGGCAGATTTCTGTTCATCCTGTTGAGTTGAACTTTGTTTCTTTGTTTTCTCTCTTGAGCCATTGTGGTATCTGGCCTTTGACCTTCAGCTTCTGGGTGATTTTACACAGGTGAGTGTTTATTTTGCTGATCTGTGTGTAATGCTGTTCTGAATACTTCCTGGAGAGCAGGTCTTGTCTTGATGAATTCCCTCAGTCTTTGATTGTCTGAGAAGGTCTTTATTTCTCCTTTGTATAAGAAACTTAATTTTTCAGAATAAAAGATTCTAGACTTGGCATTATTCTCTTTGAGAAGAGTGAGAATGGGGCCACAGTCTCTTCTTACTTGTAAGGTCTCAATTGAGAAGTCTACGGTTAGTTTGATGGGTTTTCCTTTGTAGGTTACCTGCCTCTTTCACCCTACAGTTCATATAGGGGCCTCTTTCATGTTTATTTTGGCCAGTATGATGACTAAGTGTCATGGTATCTTCCTGTTTTCAATGAATCTCCCAGGAGTCCTTTGAGCTTCTTGTACCTGGATATCTAGATTTCTAGCAAGACCAGGGAAATTTTCCTCCACTATATCTTCAAATAGTTTACCCAACCCTTGTGTATTTTCTTCTTTACCCTCAGAGATGTCTATAATTCTCATGTTAGGCCTTTTCACATAATCCCACATTTCTCATAGGCTTTGCTCTTTTTTCTACTCTATCTCTGTGACTGATTTGTTTAATTTAAAAATGTTATCTTCAGTCTGTGAGATTCTTTGTTCTATTTTAAGTACCCTATTTTTGAGGCTTTCCACTGTGTTTTGTAATTCCTTGAATAAATTCTTCATTTCCAGAAGTTCTGTTTTTCTTTACTATTTCAATTTCTTTAGTGCATTTTTCTTCCAAATCCTGGATTTTTTTAATGGTTTCTTTGTGTTGGGTATCCATTTTCTCATGCATATCATTGAGTTTTCTTACATCCATGTAATTTAGAAATTGTCACATTGAGGGATTAAGTGATCTAGGAAATTCTCTTTATAGTAAATTATTTTTTACAAGGCACTAAATCTACAGTTGAAGCATATGTATTTTGTAAATTGTGGGTCCACATTAGGTTGAGAATCATATGACCATTTTATTACACAGGTTTGATGAACAAAATGATTTAAAACTAAAAGACTTATCTCTATTTGGATGTTATCTTTCTTTCTTTCTCTTTACTGGAAATATGACCATAACCACTAATTTTAGCCAATTATTTAGTACAATGCTGACTGTATTTTGGAAGAGTTCATAAGGATCATCTGATTCTCTTTTATCCATAAAATTTGACCTGGACATTAGGAATATTTTGGGAATGCGAGTGGTGTTCTATTTGGATGGCTGCTTTTCCACACTTTTATGTTGCTATGAGAATCAATATAATGTGAAAAAGTGTTGTTCATTTCAATGGAAATATTATTTTATTTCTTCTTTCTATTAGGTACCTCTACTATACATAATTTACTACATTATATAATTTTTTAAAAATTGATTCATTCTTTCTTACAGGCAACTTTATTTTTGCTCATTGGTCATCCTCTCCTTCCCTAAAACATGTTCTATGGAAAATATTTTTATTTCAAATCTGCAGTTATTGATACTATGCAGACATTTCCTAGCTCTGTGTGTATGTGCATGCACGGATGTGTTTATATATCTGGTTGTCTCTGACTCTCTCTTATATTGCTAAACATAAGGCAATATATATTTATCACAATTTATTCTTGTATATTTTATAAAACAAAGTTAACTAAAAGGGATGAAAAATATTACATGATCAGGGAAGTAGAGTAGATGATGGCAATTTCTACACTTGGAAAGTAAAATACCTTAAGATATGTGAAAACTTAGGTAACGAATATAATTTTCAAAACACAACCTTTTAAAAAATAATTCATCTTAGGAAGTCCTGAGATATACGGAGAAAAGATGTTAACATTCTGAAAGTAACACTTAAAATTCAATTTAATTGTAGTTAAAAAGTGCAATTAGTTGATAAAAATATAATTTCAAACAAGTGTGTCACATGCCCATTCCTTCCTCAAAATAAAAATGTTCATTTTAACAAAGAAGACCACAATATAGTGAGGTATGCCATGTCAGCCAGATTCTCATTTTATTAACCTTCCTAATTAGTAATGATCTTAATGGAGCATAATGAATTTTTTTCAGACATTCAACTATATTTAAACATTTTGTAGATAATACATTATAGAATATATTATGACATAAGAAGTTCATGAATTACGTGATACACCCTTTTTTCCAAATAATTCCAGGTTTGCAATTTGTTCTAATGAGTGATTTTCATTTTTACCATGTTCTTATGAGAGGAAATAAAAAATAATGCTGTCATCTTAAAAGACCATTAAAGTAGTGGTACAATGAGGTTAGTAAATTGGATTCTGAGATTAGAAAGAAATATATTGAAAGCTGTCTTCTTCACTTATTAGCTGTGTTACTTTGAATTTCAGTTTCTTTATCCCTAAAATGTGTAATAGTAATAATAACAATCTCTTATTCATAAGGATGTTTTGAAGATTCTTAGAAATAGTGAATGTAAAGTTCTTATTCAACTAACTGGTTCACAGGACTAAATAATTTCGAATGAATGATATATTTTTCACTAATATTATTGATGATAAGGATCACATATATGTTATCTTCCCAATTATTCATTTACTTTTCATATTGGAGATCTTATATTTTGGTCTCCAATTAACCTGAATTGAATATATAATTACTAATTGAAAGGAAATAGTCCCTTTCTGAATATACAATAGCATAATCATCATTTGTAAATAAGCATCTAAAAATGAGGTTAATAACTGTGAAAGGTGTCTAGTGCCTCTATTCCTGAGGTCTTACCTGAGGCAAGGAGGAAAATCTGAGGCTTTTTATGCAGAATAGAGAAACTTCTGCTTTCATTTCCCCTTGACACTATAGGAAGAGATAGAGGATATTGTAATAGGAGAACTGTAAAGAAAATGATGCCTAAGTTATACAGCACTTTCATACAACCACATTTGTCACTGATCCCTACTTTAAGCCACTTCAGACAGTTAAAGATTCACTCTCAAATTGAACAGTTTCAATCTTTCTTTCACTTTATCTCTTACTCTCTCTCTCTCTCCATGCTTTGTATAGGAACCGTGCATCTGACATTTCAGGCACAGATCTTTTTGCCATGAACAGTGTTCTTTATATATTCATAACAGAACTTTGTGTATTTACGACTATTTTTCTTCCCTCAATCACTGACCAAGAAGAGAACAAGGCCTGATGAATGTCAAGTAACTAGGAGATATAAATACCAAGGTGGTATGAGTGACACAAGAGAGGTGAATTATTGAACATAAATGGATCATGTCAGCAAAAAATTGTGACTGGAATAGGTAATAGTTTATACTCTTTTTCTTTTTAAATAAACACAAGTGGGAAAAATACAGATACGATGATTAAATTATACATTTAAAGCAGAACAATAAATAATTACAAGCCAAATAAAATCAACATTTTAGTAGCCTATTCTGAATAATTAAAATGTAATTTGTCAGGTGAAATATACATCCTGTTTACTTTTAATTTTGTCTAAACATTTAAATATTGACTTTATGACTCCCAAGTTATTTAAGTCCAGTAAGTAAACAAGCTATTACTGAAACAATCAAATGAACTATATGTTTATATACATAAATGTCATTATTCTAGTAAAAATTATTTAGGTTCCTGTTACATTATACAGATGTGAGTAAAACTAGAAAAATAATTTCTTACCCAGAAAAAATGCATTACAGATATATTTATATTATATACATCTTTATTCACATATTCCTTACTAATTAAGATCAGTATATTCTCATTCATTCATTTGAATAAAGAGCACAAGTAATTAATTAGCTGGTATATGTGGAATTTTTAAAGTTCTATTTGTGATAACTTCATTTCAGAGGATGAAGAACTAATAGCCTATTTCTGAAGAATGCCCTGCATAAATTATGTCCCCTCTCCTAATGAGAGTATTAAAGAAAAAGTAGTTGGTGCTTTTGAGTAAATCATAAATAAGAATGTTGGCTTCGTTAGTCATCAAGACCTGTCTGTACTTTCTTTTTTTAACTTGTTAGTTACTACTAACTTATTTCCCAAAGAAAGGAAAACAAATTGAACTGATAATAGTTATCTGTCAATCTTCTAAGTGATTCCTTGAAAAAGAAAATAGTCACCGACTCCTTTTTCTGAAGTAATAGCCTTTAGAGAAAAAAATCACTGTGGATTTTGCCTGGTCCCCATGGACAAGAACGAGGAGGAGGATTACCATAAACAGTGTAAGGGTTCATCAAAATATAGGACTGCTACTGTCATCTTATATTTGTTTTCTTCTGAAATTATCTAAAACTCACTCTCTAACTAAACTTTTGAACAGAAGGTGGGGACTTCAGTGGCTTAAAATAGCCAATAAATTTATTGGGAGCAATTAATATCCACATTCATCATTTGACATCCATTCCCAATAGGAAATTGACCTGACTATGTGAGATCAAGACCTAATGAAAGGAACAATAGAGTTGGCATCACGGATTTACCACTTCCTTCTTTCTTAATTGTATTATTTAAGCAGTCATGTTATGATGTAAATTCTTCCTTTACCCTCCCCCACCACACATAATCACACATTTCTTGGTGTATGCTACTCTTGTTAAACTTGATTTGACAATTTATTTATCTAGTTAATTTAAAAGTTATTCTGCAATAGTCATACACTGCAAATATCATATATACAAAGGAACTCAGGTAGATATGGCCCATTCTTAAAATAGTAGGAAGATCATTATACTCAAGATAATTTTTTCTTGCGGAGTCAGGGAATCAGAAGGTTAAAAGAGACTCATGATAGTTTATACATTTGATTTTTTAATTGTTTTTATTTCAAAATATTACAGGGGGGTACAAATGTTTAGGTTACATGTATTGCCTTTGCCCTGCCTGAGTCAGAGGTATAAGTGTGCCCATCTCTCAAACAGTGCACACTGCACCCATTAGGTGTGTATATACCCATCCCCTCCTGCCACCTCCCACCTGTCCAACACCCAATGAATGCTACTACCATATGTGCACATAAGTGTTGATCAATTAGTACCAATTTAATGGTGAGCTCATGTGTGGTGCTTGCTTTTCCATTCTTGTGATACTTCACTTAGTAGAATGGGCTCCAGCTCCATCCAGGATAATATAAGAGCTGCTAAATTGCCATTGTTTTTTTGTGGCTGAGTAGTACTCCATGCTATACATATACCAAATTTTATTAATCCACTCATGTATTGATGGGCACTTGGGTTGTGTCCACATCTTTGCAATTATGAACTTGCTTTAATAATTCAATTCACTATTACAGGATTTATGAAATACATGGTATTATGTTTCAGAACAACTCTATTCAATAGAATTTTTTGCATTGATGGAAGTATTACATACTCTGTGCTGTCCGATACAATAGTAGTTAACCATATTAAGCTATTGAGCACTTGAAACATGGCCTGTGTGACTGACCATTTGAATCTTAAATCTTATTTAATATCAATCAATTTAAATTTAACTTTAAATAGATATCTTTTGGCTATTGCAAGTAGATATTCATCCTGGGTGATTAAGTTTTTAAGTATGAAATGTCTGATTTTCCTAAGTATTGTTTGACAGTTGATATCTCTGAAATTTTACTTTGACTTTTTTTTTTTAATTGTGAAGATACTTCCTCAGTCTTGCAAATGCACGTTTTGTCTTGTGATTATCTTTCAAATTTTTTTGAGCATTTTTTGTGAAACCATGGATAAGTCAAAAATTCATGTTATTTTCAAATATGAGTTCTGTCATGCAACCAATGCAGCACATACAGCTCAAAATATCAATGAAGTGTTTGGGAAGGATGTGGCTAATGAACGCACAATATGTTGACAGTTTCAGAAGTTTTGTTCTGGTAATTTTAATCTTGAAAATGAGCCACATGAGTGACCTGAGACCAAGGTGGATAATGATGAGCTGAAAGCTGTAGTGGAAGCAAATCCATCTCAACCTACGCATAAATTAGCAGTAAGGTCGATGCTACTATTTCAATGATACTCAACCATTTGAAATTAATTGGCAAGGTAAAGAAGCTGGATAGATGGGTTCCACACAAATTAAACGAGTGTCAGAAGATAAATCGTCTCGAAACTTGTCTTGCTTTGCTGTCACAACATAATAATTTCTACACTGTATTGTTATGTGTGATGAAAAATGGATTATTTTTGACAAATGCAAGTGGTCAGCACAATGTCTGGATAAAGATGAAGTGCCAAAACACAGTCCAAAACCAAATATTCATTTAAAAAAAGCTAATGGTGCCTGTTTGGTGGTCCAGTGCTGGTTTATCCATTACAGCTTCATGAAATCTGGTCAACTGATTATAGCTGATGAGTATGCTTGCTATTAAGCAGCTGGAGTTGGTCAACAGAGACAGGCCAATCCCCTTGTAAGACAATGCTCCCGACCACATGTCACACAAACAATGCTACTCAAACTACAGGAGCTGGACTTGGAAACTCTCTGTCCTCTACCATATTCACCAGACCTTGCACTAACTGACTACTACTTCTTTCAGGCTTTGGACCACTTCTTTCAGGGAAAAATATTTAATTCTCAAGAAGCTGTGGAAAACACATTTCACAATTTCACCATCACTTGTTCTCCAGGCTTTTTTACCGCTGGCATAAACAAGCTACCATTAAGATGGCAAAAGTGTGTTGATAGTTTAGATTAATTGTATTGCTTCTTGTTTGAGATATAATAAACAACACATGATTTGAAACCAGACATTTCATAAATATATATGTAACATATACAACACAAATATATAAAATACAATTTTTTATATAATATATAATGCTTAGCAAATATATATAAAATAAAATTTTAGGCTTAGAAAAATGTTGCAAAATAACAGAAGTTTCTGTACACAAAAATTAATTTTACATATATACATTGAAATACTACTACTAACTAAATTACAGTCAACCCTCTGCATTTATTGGTTTAGTGTCTGGAAATTCAAAAAACCACAGATGGAAAATATTTGGGGTAAAAAAATAGACCAATACAATATAACAACTGTTTACCTAGCATTTACGTTATTAAGTATTTTAAGCCATCTAGAGATGATTTAAAGTATATAAGAGGATGTGCTTAGGTTATGTACAAAGACCACACCATTTCATATAAGGGATTGAGCATCTGTAGATTGTGGTATCTGCAGTGGTCCTAGAACCAATTCCCGTGCATACTGAAAGACAACAATATAGCCTTTATTCAATTTGTGCCAGGGTTTTTCCTCATGCTCTTTTATTTTTATTCTACAATCCAAAGTAATCTTCCATGTTGCATTTTAATTTCTCCTTACTCTCTTTCAATCTGTGTCAGTTCTCACCTCAGCCATTCTTTGTATTTCACACTTTTGAAAAGTGTGTGTACTGACACTTTTGAAAAATAATGGTTAGTTGTATTTTTTTTTATATTGTAGAATGTTCCTCACTTTGGATTTTTCATGTATTCTCTCACAATTAGATTGAGGTCACGCTTTTTTGGCAAGTACATCACAGAACTAATGTTCTTTTTAGTGTATCATGTCAGGGAATATATAGTGTTGGTATTTCTTATTTGTGATTCATTTGATTGAGAAATTTTGCAGCATTTCTTATAGTAAATGCATAATTTTTATGTAGTCAATTAACCTCTTCAGGGAGATAAATAGAAATATACTAATATGTATTTTCTCATGCTTTTGTCCAATAATTTTACCATTCATTTATTTCAATCAGAATAAACTCATAGATATTTATTTCATTCTA
>NW_012143079.1:2152589-2183870 GCF_000956105.1 Propithecus coquereli | reverse complement strand
ATTGTTGAATTTAAATCCAGTGTGATATTGAAGATATAAGATATTCCATTATTTCACATATGTGGAAAATTAATTTCAGAATGAAAAAGTTAATAGGGAAGAATGTACAACTGCAGTTAGAAATACGAATAAGGATGACTCTGTTTTGATCAGTTTCTATGATGATAATCCCATCTTTTTCTCCACTTCTTCCTTTCTCTCTTTGTTTCTTTCATGCCTGTTTTATCTTTCTGTTTTCTAATTATATGTATGTACATATACCTCTATACATATATATCTATTTATCTTAATTTTCTCCAAAATCCTATTCTATTCATCATTAAACTGGATACCCCAATAGCCTTTAAATATTTTTATCCTTAGTTCATTGTTTATTCAAATAGTATGTTATTATCTTTTCAGTAGTAACTCATAATTATTAGCTTCTATATTGCTTGCAGGCAACTTTAATGCCTAAATAATATTTTTGCTATACTGCAATAGCCAGGAATTCCCTATTATGTTAACTGTATATTTTCTACTCTAAAGGCATTAAAATACATAAGGAAAAGTATGCATATACCTACTTAAGGTCCTATTAAAAACTTAAAATGTCATACATTATTGAATAATTCTCTAGCTACTTTGCAGGAAGTCTTTTGCTCTGCCTTTATTTTAGAAGTTTAAATTTAGATAGTGTATCACAAAACCATATGTGGTCCTGTGTGAGAAAGAAATAGTAATCCAGTTTACTATTATTTCCAACAACTACAAAAGAGTTCAGGCTTTAGTTTCATTGTGAAATTCCATAAAACAAACTGAGCATGAGAATGTGATCATGGAGGCAGTGGGGCAAGGAGAGGGTGAGGGGCACATAAATTGTATAAATAGAAAATTGTGAAATATAATATGAGGAAAAATTGGTAAGCAAAGGTCTTTTCATGAGATGTCTTGTCTGCCAGAATGCATAAATTTAAATATCATTAGGGAAACTAATTATAATATTAATTTATAGCTATTTTATTTATTTATTTATTTATTTTTTCAGACAGAGTCTCACTGTGTTGCCTGGACTGGAGTGCCATGGCATCATCCTAGCTCACAGCAACCTCAAACTCCTGGGCTCAAGTGATCCTACTGCCTCAGCCTCCCGAGTAGGTGGGACTACAGGCATGTGCCACCACGCCCGGCTAATTTTTTCTCTATATTTTTAGTTGTCCGATTAATTTCTTTCTGTTTTTAGTAGAGACGAGGTCTCGCTCTTGCTCAGGCTGGTCTCGAACTCCTGAGCTCAAACAATCCGCCCGCCTCAGCCTCCCAAAGTGCTAGGATTATAGGCGTGAGCCACCGCGCCCGGCCAATTTATAGCTATTTTAAAAGTCCAACAATATTTAACTACTTCTTTAGAGGGAATCAAAATTTTAGAATTTCCAACAAGAAGAAACCTTTTAGCTTTTTAAAAAATCTTAATGAGGAACATAGTATTAAGTATTTTATTTTGCTTAATTTTCTCCTACTTAAAACCCAGAGAAGTACATTTATACTCAGTGAGATCCTTGTAATGACTATTTCTGAGAATACAAAAACAGGAAGCACTCAAATTGGATTTATTTGGTATTTATTTGCTTGCTTAATGAAATAAAATGGAACTTCCTTATTTATTACAACCAATGAATTTTAAAAGTTACGAACTTCAATTTGAATGGTAGTTTAAATGGTTATGGCACAAACATGGATTCAAGATTTTTGACATGTAGGACCATATTGCAGCAATATTCTTCCTAAGACAGTTGCAGAATTAATAAAAACTTGTATGAGTGGTGTAAAAAGAATAAGTACAAATCAAAAGAGACCAGGAAACACTTTGAAATTATTTCCCCTTACCTAAGAGCTTTTATTCTGTATTCAATTTTGGAGGCTAAGTACAATGTTGTTTGTAATATGCCATTTTAATTTTAGGGATGAGGAGCTCAAACAATTGATTAGTTATGACATTTATTCTTTTTATAAGCATCTTCTATGAGGCACAGTATTGGATGATGTTAGTATAAAAATGATTGTCAGCTTTTCTTCCCTGACAAAATATTTAAAATCATTAAAAAGGAGACAAATAAACAATTAGAAAAATATAATCTGTACATTCTCAAAGATACAAGGTGTAGGTAAATATATAGGATTATTGATATTTAACAATTGGAACAATTAACCACCATTAAAAACAGATAAAATTGCTGCAATGGAAGAGCCACTCTAAATGTAAAGGGAAGGAGACCATTTTGTTAGTTGCAAAAAATAAATAAATTTTACAGTAATGTTTGGACATATTTGGCATTATCTAGTCTAGAACATGGGCCAATAAAAGAGGAAGTTTATTAAAAATAATCTGGTTTATTTTCCCAGTTAACAAAATTTAGAAAATTACATACATGGCCTAGTTGAAAATGGTGTGTGACCAAAAGCTTCTAACATAGCATATTTCGATCAACATTTAGATTCCCAAGAAAAGAGAAAAAATAACTACAATGATATTAGCAACTGGAGTTGAAAATAAAACCGATGTTGACTCGCAATAGATACTAGCGAAACAGCAATAGGTAAACCAGCTGTTCGACATGGTTTAAAAATAAATAAGTCGCTTTTCAAACTAACAGCCTGAAAGTAGACTTTTCAACTAGCAAACATTGTTTGTCCCCATGTCAAAACTGGAAATCTTGAACCAAGTGGAAAGGGATTGTTTTCATTTTATTTTATAGTGGCTGCTCTTTGAAACAAACTGAATGTTTCTCATTTCTTCTCATTTCGATACTTACCACACCTCAACTGTTTTTTTCTACATCTGCAACTATGAGCAAACCCATTGGTAAGATATGGTGGCACAGTGCATCCTATAAAATATACATCATGCACAGAACTGCATGCAAGGCAAAAAACTAGGTAGAGACAGAAAAGAAACACAAATTGATGTCTACCATCTGATAAGAGGGTCAAATAGCAAGACATTGGGGGAAAAATAATATTTTCATGACAATTTATCAGAGCACCAAAATATTAAAATTTGTATATTGGGCAAAGGATTTTATATTTAATAAGCATATCCACAGTGAATTAAATATAAGCTATTTAACTCTTGTCAAATTAGAAGATAATGGGGTAGAGCCTAATCTTTATAAAGTTTCTACTGAAATATGGGATTTTGGGAAGAATTGTTCTTATTTGATCATGAATAAATTCAAAGATAACAATGTGGCAACAAGTATTAATAGAACAGTATATGAATATCTCTTTTTTTCTAGAAATTATTTACTACAACAATTAGAAGATAATTTGGGAGACAATTTGGCACATTTAATTATATGCAAGATCCATGGCTTTTAAGAAATAGAACTAACCAGGTAAGGAGAGGATACAGTAATGTTAAGAGCCAAGATAAAGGAAAATTAGAATTAGTAAGCAGAAAGCACATTTAAGTAAAGTAAAAAATCCAATAGCAAAATTAAAAGTCATAATGTGAGTTATAAAATCAATACTAACACACAAAATTCATTTCAGAAATATGCAGAAAAACTTTTGTGAAATGCAAGTAGAAAACATTTCTAAAGATGACAAGGGGTGACTCAATATATGTAGGAGAGAGCAGAGACATAATATAAGGATCACAGGCATTTTGGAAACTTGAGTTGATTGTAATTGCAATGAAAGAAATTCTGAAAGTTGTAAAAAAAAAAAGTATTTCTGAGATGATAAAGAACACTTTTTAAGAAGCAATTTATTACTATGTTCCAAGAAAAAACAAATAAGATGTTTATCAGGCCTAGAAATACATCATGTATGCATTATTATAGTTGGATAAAATATCCTAAAATCACAAGTAAAAATGGTTTCCATCAATTGAACAAATATCAAGTTTCTGATTTCTCTACAATATTTACATAAGAATGTGGAGAGGTGTTAACAGAACTTTAAAGTTTCTGATATACAGGTTTAACATCCAGTCATTTTTTTTATTCATGGAGGTCACAAAAATGTTTTCATAAATGTAAGAACCTATAAAATTCAACATTTATATATGGTATGATAAAGGCAAACAAATTATAAATTGTGACAAATAACTCAAGGTTGGGAAACTGATGGTAAAAATGTACTATAACTGGGCATTAAGGCAAATAAAAATGGAATTTGGCCAAATTTTACACATAAATTTGTAGTAAGATTAATTAAATAATAAAATATAACTTAACATATAATATTAAGATCAACAATAATGATATTATTATTAATCCTAGACTATATTTTTTTTATTTGAGCATATTACCTGGGTACAAATGTTTAGGTTACATGTATTGCCTTTGTCCCACCCAAGTCAAAGCTTCAAACATGTCCATGCCCCAGACAGTGTACACCACACCCATTAGGTGTGAATATGCCCATCCCCTTCTGCCCCCTCCCACCTGTCCAACACCCAATGAATATTACTACTATGTGTGCAGAGAAGTAATGATCAGTGAATACCAATTCAATGGTAAGTACATGCAGTGCTTGTTTTTCCATTGTTGTGATACTTCACTTACTAGAATGGGCTCTAGCTCCATCCAGGATAATAGAAGAGGTGCTAGATCACCATTGTTTTTTTTGTGGCTGAGTAGCACTCCATGGTATACATATACCATATTTTATTAATCCACTCATGTATTCATGGGCACTTGGGTTGTTTCCACATCTTTGAAATTGTGAATTGTGCTGCTATAAACATTCTAGTGCAGGCATCCTTTTTATAGAATGTCTTTTTTCCTTTTCGGTAGATGCCCAGTAATGGGATTTCTGGATCAAATGGTAGCTCTACTTTGGGTTCTTTGAGGTATCTCCATATTACTTTCTACAGAGGTTGTGCTAGTTTGAAGCCCCATCAGCAGAGTATGAGTGTTTCTATCTCTTTCTGCATCCACTCCAACATTTAATTTTGGGACTTTTTGATAAAAGGCACTCTCATTGCATTTAAATGATATGTCATTGTGGTTTTGATTTTCATTTCCCTGATGATTAGAGATGTTGAGCATTTTTTTCGTATGTTTATTGGCCATGAATCTATCTTTTTTTGAAAAGTTTCTGTTCATGTCCTTTGCCTATTTTTTAATGGGATTGTTTAATTTTTTCTTGCTCATTTTCCTGAGTTCTATGTAGATTCTAGTTATCAACCCTTTATCGGATGTGTAGCAGGCGAATATTTTCTCCCAGTTTGTAGGTTGTCTGTTTGCCCTTGTCATAGTTTCCTGGGTTGTGCAGAAGCTTTTTAATTTGATCAGAGCTCATTTACTTATTTTTGTTGTTTCTGTGATTGCCTTTGGGGTCATCTTCATAAATTATTTGAGTAGGCCAATGTCTGTAAGAGTTTTTCCAACATTTTCTTCTAGAATTCTTATAGCTTCATGCCTTACCTTTAAGTCTATTATCCACCATGAGTTGATTTTTTTGAAAGGTGAGAGGTGTGGATTCTGTTTCTGTCTTCTGCATGAGGCTATCTAATTTTCCCAGCACCATTTTTTGAATAAGGATTCTTTTCTCCAGTGTATGTTTTATTTTAAAGTGTGACAAAAGCAAAGGACAAAAAGACGTGAAGGTGATTTTACAAATAAGCTGCTCAAAACTATCCTTTCATGTTTTTCTTTAAACAATAATGATGTAAATAAGTTAAGTCTTGATGTGAATAGTTAAAAACTCCTCAGTGATATAACTTACATAAGCAGATATACCTACCAAAAACCTAAAAACATCAATTATTTCACTATATATTTCTTGCCTAGATTAGTATAATGTTTAAAGAGATCACACTTACGTGTCAGGCCCCTTTATGATTGTTCTTTGATCTCTACAGCTTTAACACTGAAAGGATTTGGAAACCCTTGTCAGCAATGGCAGAGAGAAAACTGCTATCTTATTTGATAGCCTTTTGATATTTGGCCTCTTTTTAGTTCTATGGATCCAGAAGTCTTTTGGGGTCACGCATAAATATACAGTGGACAATACCATTGTCTTAAAATATAGATGAAATATTTTTTTAAATTTTTTTGATATTGAGTACCTTTAGTCTTGAAGTATCAAAAATCCAATACTATTTAATATATAGTTTGTCCTGTATGCCTTGGCATTGTAATCAACCTAGAAGCAGCAAAAGAATTATTTCTGTTACAATTCCAGTTTTGCCATAATTCTAGACAAAAGGTTTGAAGTTTATAATTTTTAAACCAGTAAATATTATAATATAAATAGAACAATATAGTAATTAAATACCAATGTGTAGGCAAATTTCCTTTCTTAGTTTTGTTTCTCTAATCATTTAGAATCGATACAAGTTGCTGTACAAATCAGAAGTCAAGATGAATTAAAGATTTTAAATTGATCATTGTTAAGGTGATCACTTCTTCGGAAAGATTAATTAAAAAGTAAAATAAAAAGTAAATTATGTGAATGAAAGTTTATCGGAAGGTTGTTCCTTATTAATTGTATTTCCTCGACAGACCTATGTTCTCCAAGATATAACCAAACCTATTTTATGATTTCTGAGTAAAGCATTATTTATGAGACTTAATCAACCTAATAAATCAACCTAATAAATATTAGGTTTAAAACTCTAAAAGATAGAAAAATCGAATTCATATGTTTGCTCATAATAAATTTGAATACCAGAAAAGATGAAAATTCTATGCATTCCAGTACTAAAGAGACAGCTGCTTCATCAGAAGTATCATTTGCATAAAATGTAATGTCTTAATTTTCTTCTAAGTTCCTTTCAAAAACAAAATATATAACTATGTGCCAATTTTCTTTTTACTTTCTGATTTCTTGTGTACATTCTGTCTGCATAAATTTGCTCACAATTTCTAACTGATTGAATATTTTTGCTATCCTCATTGTCAACCAGATCATAAAAATCTTATACATTTCAAATTAACTGCACATTTAAAATATTTGTATGATATAATATGCATAAAAGAGATGTGTAATATATATGCGTGCATAGTAATAAACTGAATAGCCATAAAACCACTACTCAGTTTAAGCATTATATTATCAAAACCCTGATATTTAATTGTGTGTTGTACTCCATTTAATCCTTCCACTTAACCCAAGAGGCAACCACAATGTTGACTTTTGTGTTTGTCATTAACCTCCATTTTACTGTATACATTTATCACACACGTTTGTATCTTATGCAATATAATGTTTAGTTTAGGTTGTTTTTAAATTTTATGTAAACATTTCAGTATTTGTGCAAATTATTTTTCATGCAGCAATAAATATAGCACATATCCATGTTTTAGTGTTTTGTTATAATTCATTTGTTCTTACTGCAATAAAAATTCCATTTTCTAAATATTCCACATTTTATTCATCCATGTTCCTGTTGATAGGCGTATAATATGTTTCTTCTCAGTTTCTACTCCTGTCAATAATAGCGCTCTGAATATTCTGGTACAAGTCTGCTGTTGTACACAGGCGTGGTTTCCCTAGCATATATCCCCAAGAGAGGAAACGCCCACCTAGGCAAGGTTAGGCCACATTGTTTTTAATTAGTAAAGCAATGTGAACTCTTTAACCATATCTTCTATGATTCTTAGTTTTGCCAGATTCTTTTTTTCCCCCCATTACATTTATTTATTAAAGGAAACTGTAGGTAGGAAGAAATTTAGGGAATGTCTCCCAACCAGAAACCTGCAAACTGTTCTGTCAATACATGGGTTGTAAGTATTTAGTTCAATGAGATTTGACTGTTGTCTATACTTATGCAATATCACGTAAAACAAAATACACAGGGAGTACTGTCATCACCTCAGAAAATTTGCTTGTGCCCCTTTGTAGTCAATTATCCCTATCCACTCCTACTCAGAGCAACCAGTTGCTGATTTCTAACCCTTTAGAATAGTTTTGCCGAAATATTACCTTTTATATAAAGTATATATGAACTCATGTCGTATGAGTTCTTTAATATCTGGCTTATTTCAATGTATTTTTTGCTTTTATCCATAGTTGCATCTACCAGTAGTTTTTTCCTCTTTTATTGCTAAATATTATTTCACCATATAAATATGCCAAAATATTTTTTGTTGTTGGAGGATATCTGGAATGTTTCTAGTGTGTTTAGTTATTGTGAACAAGTTTCCTATAGATATTCTTTCACAAGATTTTCATTTCTCTTTTTCAATCATCTAGTGGTGGACTTGTTAGTTTATTGGCTAGGTGCTAACTTTATAAGAAATGGCAAAGCAGCCCTGCAAAGAGACTGTGCCATTTTATATTTCCACCACGAATGGATGGGAGTTTCTGTTGCTGTTCACACTCAACTGTATTTATCATATGCATATTAAATATCATTTGAGTCTTAAAAATCCTTAATTACAAATGATGTTGAACATATTTTCATATGTTTATTTGCTGACTGTGCATTTTTTAAATGTCTGTTGAAATGTTTTGCCTATTATCATTATATTTTCAAAATATAGTTGTTTTCCTTTTTCTTATTGAAATCAGAAAATTTTAAGGCATCATCAAATGTTTTAATTGTTTTGCCTGGTCAATATTTTTTGCATTTCCATATACATCTTTTAGTTAGCCTCTTAGTTTCTTCAACAAAGTCTTACAGGCATATTACAGGAATCACATTGACTCTGTAGGTCAATTTGGTACGACTGGGTATCCTTACAATCTGAATTTTCCAGTCCATGAATTTATTTACATTGCCTTTTATCTCTGATCAGTACTTGGAACTTTTAATGTAGGAATTTCAACATTTTTGTTTATCTCTATATGTTTGATTTTATTGTGCTATTATAGACATTGTCTTTAAAGTTTTTTAGCAAAAAAATATTTTTTATTGCACATCAGTTGTTCTGAGCTTATCTTTCATGCAGTTCTTCAGTTCTTTGAGAACTTGTTGCCTCTTCACTTGGTTGTTTTTAGATATCCTGATAAGTAGTTAAAGATGCCACGGGGTGTGAATTTCTTTCTAGGTTTCCAGAGTTTTAAGTTTTATCTGATTTTCAAGATGTTCAAGGCTATATTGTCTGTGAAACTGTTTTGTGGTGCTGTAATTTATTGACCAAAATAAGCCAGTTTGCAGTCCATGACCCCCTTACAATAGGATGTATATATTCATGATGATGATCCAGAGAATTTCATAGAATGTTCATGTAGATTAAGAGATTTATTTTTTTTCCAGGAATTCTTTATGTAAGCACAATCACTAGCATAGAATGCCGATGTAGATGTGTATTCTGATGCTGGCTTGGCAGGTTACCTTTTTTCTGAAAAAGAACTTAAAATAGATGTGAAATGTTGATAACAGTACCACATGTCCCAGGCTGGAACATGGGAAAAAATACCTTATACGTTTAGCATGATATACTTCTCATAAAGCTATTGGTCCTTGAGAGGATAGGAAAAACTTACAACTTATTCTCCAAAGTTGGGACAATGATTTACTTTTTATTCTACTTTATCTCTCAGTATTGATCCATAAGCAGTTATATTCATCCATTACACTCTTTCCTTCAGGTCCATGTTATTCCAGATTATCCAGTTATACCAAATAGTCGTGAAAATATAAAATCACAGACTCAAAAAAAAAAACTTCATAAGGGAAAAAATTAGGGGAGCATTCCCCATCATCCAGAAACTGAGAGGCCACTTTACTTTATTTCTTAACCTTATTTCTCAAACTCCAGAATGTCAAGGATTTTTTTGGGAAGGGGGAGACCCAAAGGGAAGGGATTTGAATTCTTAATATTTGTGAAGCTGGTGACTATAAAGTAGTATTCCACTAAACTTTTTAAACTGTATATTTTCTGATTAATATGGTGGTAGACTGACTATTCAAATGTTTATTTTTCACTTTGTGGGAAATACTATTCTAGAATAGCCTAAAATATGTAAAAATTGCTTTTCTAAGTTTGCACATTTAAATGATTATGTAATATATATTTCAATTAAAAATCATTGATGTTTTTGTTGTTGTCTATTAAAATAGTTGATTAATGTATGCGTTACATCAAGACTAGCTCTTCCACAGCATAAACAAGATGCAAGGGAGGTGAATATAAAAGTAATATGTTATTATGAAAATGAAATTTATAAAATTATCTATAAAAGATGAGTCATTTAAAAGAATTTTGGTCATAAATTTGGCCCTAAAGACATACTGTCTTGGTCTGAATCCTTATTCTACCATTTAACTAGCTTAAATTTAGGCAATTTATTTAACCTCTTAATATTTGTGATTCCTTATCTGTTAAATGTCTGTAATAATAGTCTTTACCACTTAGTGGTATTGTGAGTATAAAAATAGATAATGTAAAGATATTATAAGAACTCATAGCATATAATAGATATTCAAATTTGTGTTATTTTTAATGTATAACCAGAAAACAGGTGGATCACATTTAATAGTAAGGTATTTTTAGAGATTAATATGTGGAGATTGATAAACAGTTTTAAATAAATTCAAGATGAGAAATACTCTGCATTCATTCATCAATTTTTAAGTGCCTATAATGCTTTTGTGATAAGAAAATGTTTATAAACAATAAGGGAGAATCATAATACTTTTACAATACTGAAAATTGAAGTTTATATTTGCTGAGTGTAAAGGTAAATCCTTAATATGCTACTGATGAAATTTGTTTAGTACCCTCAGACTATATAGAAGGCCCATATAGATAAGTTAAGTCCATTTAATTTGTTTTGGAATAATTGTTAAAATAAAATGTTCTTGGTATTGACCTAAAAGCCATATAACTGACAAAACAAGAGAAAAAACGGTAAAACGTTTACATCTGCAAATTGATTTATTTATACTATCTTATAACATGAGAATATTGCATATGTAAAATCTCAACTGTATCAATGTATATTCCATACATAAAATTTTATAAGTAAGGTGTTGCATTGAGATTATTATTTTCCATACATAACACCCTTCGATGATGTTTAATAATATTTCACACTTAAATGAAGATATCCCAATGATACACTTGGCACTGTCACACACATATGTATATGCATATGCATGTTATTTTTTGTATTTAGAACACATGAAAAATAAACCCTTGATAAAAAAAAGGAAAAGTTCTCTATATGCCAAATTGCTAACAAAATACTGAGCTATTTTTTTTACTGTGTTTTTCTTTTTTTTTTTTATTTTATACAGAGAACCTCAGGTGTAAATTTCTTGCAGTGCTTTGATCAGATTTAGAAAATAGTTGAAAGAGGAAAGAACAAAGGGAGATATGGCAGAAAACTCAAGGCATTTTTAAATGAAAAAAGAACCTAAATCAAAGAATAAAGAAAATGTAGTTTGTGATGGTGATTACACTTTGAAGAAAATACGTCAACTGAGGAGCCAGAGATGACTGGGCAGGAAATTAGATAGAGTGGACAGGGATGGTCCCTCTGGAGTTGGCTGTTGAGCAGATACTTGAATGATAGAAAGGAATAAACTGTTGGGAGTTGTCATGAGTCAAGTGTTTTCAGAAAGAGGAAAAGACAAAATAATGCGAATAGGCATAGCCCATTGGAGAACATTTAAGAAGGCTGATGTGGTTGCAGCATGAGAAATGAGGATAAATTTTAGAAGATGAGAGCAAGGACAGGGAAAAATCATATGGGATTAGATAAAGAGTTTATTCTGAGTAGTGAGGATAAAGGTAATGTGTTTTGTGCTGGGTAATATCTGTAATCTGAATTAGACTATAGAGCTTACTCAAGCTGTCACACAGTTCATCAGTAATTTGGGGACAACACTGAAAATAGCAAGAGCAGTTAGGTGGCTACAGAAAAGTTTACAAAGAATATGTTAGAGACTGTGACTGGGATGAAGGCAGTGGTGTTTTAAGAAATGTTTCAGTATGGATATTTATTGAGGAATAAATAGCAAGTTTATATGATTGCAAGTGTAAAATGTTTAGAAGGGCCAAGGATAGCTTACGAAGTCTTGGTGTTAGAGACTGGCCAAGTTAAAGCTGTATTAACTATGATGTGTAGGATAGATCAGAATGAACTGTGAGTGGAAAAACACCAGAATTTAAGATTGAAATTTCAAGATAGCAAACCTTGGAACTGATAAATTCACCTACCAGAAAATGTTGTTGGAGAAGAGAAAACGCATGAGACTGGAAACAGATGTTTTATAATCTGAGGTCTGGAGTAGGAAGAAGAGCACAGGTCCACAGAGTGATTAGCCAGTAAGCCTTGAAGGATACTAGGAGAGCACAGTGACACGGAAACCAATCAGAGTGTTTTCAGAAAATGAGTTATCAATTATGTCAGAGCTAATGGAAAGTTGAATAAGGGACATAGACTTAAACTGGAAATATGGTGCACATTGGTGACTCTACAATAAATTTCAGGGATGTGGTGATGAGAATGAATGGGGGAGATTAAAGAGAATGTGCAGTGGAGAAATGGGGAAATCCTATTGGACTTTTTCAAAGAAATTTCCTTTAAAGGAGGAAAAAATTATTTGGTAGTAGTCAGAGATGTATCATGTCAAGAATATGGGACCCATTCTAACAAGAGTTATACCAATAATAATGTGTTTCCAGATATTTTTCAACAAAAATAACATTGAAGGAGATTTCTAGTTTTTATTACAAATAATATAATTAACAGATTCTTATTAAAATTAATTTTTAAAATTTAGCATTATAAGAGGCAAGAAGGTATTGTCAAGCCATTGACTTTTATATTTTTTTCAAAATAATAATACTTAACATTTATAAAATATATGCATTATTTTTTTTTATATTTTGGCTGATGAGTTTCTTTGTATTTTTCAAAAGTCAATTCATTAAAGATTATCACTCAACTCCCTATCTT
Source organism: Propithecus coquereli (assembly GCF_000956105.1). Lineage (NCBI taxonomy): Eukaryota > Metazoa > Chordata > Mammalia > Primates > Indriidae > Propithecus > Propithecus coquereli. The sequence goes on along the minus strand of NW_012143079.1, from coordinate 2,171,027 downwards.
TATTCTAGGAAGGACAGATAAAAATAGAGCTATGAATAGTCAAGTGTTATTACATGACCTGATTTGACCAACTAATTATTTTGAAGTACTGATATAACTCATTTACATTTTATAATTGATATGAATGCCAGTGTTTTTATAAAATTACAATCTTTGTTCTTGAATGTATTATACTGAGATGTGGGATTTCTGTATTCTCTAATAGAAATATTTCACAATAGCAAATATGAACATTTCTCTTTTCATAGAGTAAGATAACAAGGTTTTTCTCTTTCTACCTTGTTGTAACTTATGCAAATATCTCTTGAATAATTGAATTGGCCTAAGCTTTGTGGAACTATGCCTACCCCATGACTGTTTATAAAGTCTATCTATTTTCCTACTAGAGAAAGCAAAGATTGTCATTTGGTAAATGATCATAAGGACCTCTGGCATGTGAGTTAGGAATTTTCTTACCTCCCTTGTGTCTTAGTTCATTTTGGGTTGTTATAAAGGAATACATGAATCTGAGTAATTTATTAAAAACAAAAAACTTTCATTTGGTCAGGGCCTCAGATTGCTTTCACTCATGGCAGAAGGTGGAGGGGAGCAGGAATGTACAGAGATTGCATGGTGGGAGAGGAAACAAAGTGGGTGGGGAGGTGGCAGGCTCTTTTTAATAACCAGCCTTTTTGGGAAGTAAAAGAACAAAACAACTCACTCCCTCAGGGTTGGGTATTAACCTATTCATAAGGGATCTGCCATTACGATCCAGACACCTTCCATTAGGCCCTGTCTCCAGCATTGGTGATCAAAGTTAACATGAGGTTTCTGGGGAGCAAACATCCAAACCATAGCACCATGTCACAAAATGCTACACTAGAGAAGGAGAGTTGAAGGCAGAAATTAGATATGTGGGAAGACAATTTTGGAATATATAAGTGAGAATAGGACCAAGGGCACAATTAAAAAAGCTGGTGTAAAATAGAAAAAGTATAGGCTAACTTTTGTAACTGGTAAAAAGGAAGAGCTTATCCTTACAGATATAGGTTAATATGGAAATCTGATGGTGAGAAATAGAGAAACCTATCTTCTGAAAGTTTATATTTACTCAAGGATATATGAATAAAGGCCATAAAAAACACAGAATTTAACATTGCAAGCAAACAAGTGATTCTTGTAATGGCCTTTTTATTTAGGTTTCAAATTTTGTGCAAATAGTTATTTAATGTGAAAATGTTTATTTAGGAAATAAGTTTAAACAGCTTGCTGGTATCCAGTCAGATGTTAGTGATGGATATGAATTTCAAATTCTATATTTCAAAGATAATCTTCTAAAAGTATTATAAAAGGAATTTTTCTGCCTTCTTTTTATTATCTGGTTTCACGGTTACCTGTCTGAAGCAATAGCTCTACTATTCTTTCTCTAGTTGTTAAAATAATATAAAATAACAAAATGTCATATCTCTTTTTTAAATATAACTCATTAACTTTAGATCATAATTAACTCAAGACTTCCTAAGACAATACTTTGTTGCCTTGAATATTCTAAGCTAGTTATAGTTACCTCATTTATTTAGATACATACCTACATTCTCTCCTGATATAATCACTATTACTATAAATTCATTTTCCCAGTAAACATTTCTTAATCATAGTATGAGATATTCAGCTTTCAGAACTTCAGACACTCTTAAATATATAATCTTTTAAATGTCTTTGGTCATTGGTGACACAACTGTGCCTTATCTCATGTGCCTGAAATGAATTTTGATATGTATTTGATTTTTTTTTCCCAAAAATTATTGTGTGTTTTCCCCTTGGGCTCTTTTGAAATGTAAGATGTCAAAAACAATACTTACAAATATGTAATTTCCTTATCTCAGGCCAAACAGTTCATCCTATTGGGGTATAAGCAAACCAATATAGTAATTCCACCATTATATTCTACAATTTCTCGAGGAAAGTAAAACTATATTTTATCAGATTCTCACATTTTAGCTAAATGATGCTTCCTACAGCTATTTCTTTTGGGTGTTAATGCCTCCTCACAAGTACTTTCCTTCGATTTTTACATTCTGTGAAAAAAAAAAAAAATTCAGTGAATTCTTTCACCTGAGAAGTTGGCAAAATGCCTACATAATGTGCGACTTTTATTTTATCTTTTGTACTCATGAAAATATTTCAAAATGTTTCTACAGAATAAACAGAAATTAGCATTTTTGAGCACTGATTGAGTATCATGAATATTTTATATATTATTTGGGAATTAAAAAAGGAAGTCTGAAGATTTGACTGGTTACTTTTGGTATAAGTGAATGAATGTTTATTACTTCTACTCCTACAGGCATTGCTAATTTTCCTCTAACAGGTGAGAAAAGAGTGAGTTACCTTCTCACTGCTTCCAGATTCTGCCTGTTTTTAGCTGCACTGAAGTGTTCAAATTTAGTTTTTGTTTTTGTTTTAATTCTATCCATTCTCCAAGTATCTATAATTGTTATCTGAAGCACTATTAGTTCAATATAAGTTACTTTCTCATTATTGGAATAGAAAACTGCTCCTGAAATTTAAAATTTATTTTATATTCATCTTATAAATTCATCTAACAATGAAAATTTCTGTAAATATAAGAATAATATATTTAAATATGAGCTTCTTTACTTATGTTATTATTTCTTAGGAAAAAAGGTAATTGAGAAAACAATTATTCAAGTAAAATTTTTAAACAATGTTTTTAATAGTTTTTCTAATTAATATTTATAAACATAGCATGCATTTTGTATTTATAAATAACTAAAATAAAATTGATTTTATTTGTAATTCCCTAGGTAGATTTTGTATAAGCTTACTTAATTTTTTCAAGAGAAAGATGCTTCCCCCAAGCCTGACTAAATTTATAGGTATTGTAGATAGCAAGATATGATAACTTGATCATCAACATAAATATTTTAATGACATCTGACAGGGACAAGTATAAATGAAAAACTAATGTTGATCTGTAAAGGTATTGGATATTTTCTATGATTATCAGGGAATAATTAATTGAGCTACTCTTTTTAATAAGAAGTTGTTCTAGGAAATAAAATAAGGAAAAAACTCTAAATTTTTAAAATTCCAATAGAAAATAATTTTAATTATAATTTTATGGAATATCACCATTTAATTTCTTGATTGAGAAATTTTAAAGAACTCTAAAATTTCCCTGGGACTTCATTATAATTGTGTATATCACATGTAATGGACATTCTATAAATAATCTATTTCTACTTTTTTTGTCATTGTAACAATATTTTCATATTTTCTGGGCTTTTAATTCTAGTATATTTAATTACTTCCTAAAAATTTCATCCATAATATGGAAGGATGCATTTAATATCATGGAACTGATTCATGATATCCAAGTAATTGAAGTAATTCAGGTTACTAAACTTTAAGGGTCATTTACTTATTATATACAAGGTCACAATATTATTGTGTCATCAGTTTATGACATATTCCATCAACTTTTCTAGGTAAAGATTGATCTCTATCCTCTGCCTGCCATCTAGATTGTCAGATATATAGTTTTATTAGGATTGACCTGTCAACCATGAGATGTTGTCAGCCACAACATTGGAAAATAAAAATAATTTATATTTTTCCAGAGCTCTAAAATGTGCTCAAGCAAGTCTTCTATCATGTATGCCCCATTATGAAAGATTCCTAAATGACCATTCATTTTAGCTCAAAGCCAAGACCCTTAAATTAAAACAAATATTTGTGATACATCATATTTGGTAGATGAATATATCTGTGATTGAATGTAAAAAGACTTCCTGTAGACTATAATGTGCCATCTGTCACTTCAAATAACTCATTCTATGTGATAAAAGTTTCCTTGTGAGAATAATTACTCTTATAGGGTAGAGTGTATTTTTTCCTATTTTCTCCTATTAGAAATTGTTTAGATCTTTGTAGAAATTATTTTTTATGTTTGATGGAGAATCCTCTAGTTATATATCCAAGCTTAAAATGCATTGCTTTACTCCCAAGGTAATTAGTTAATACATACTAGATTTCCACATTTGAATAGTTATGCTAGATATTATGAGACAAAAATTATAAATAAAGCTGAATTCCTGTTTACGGAGCTCATGATTTAATAAATATGTATTTCTCCAATGCATCTAGAGTCTTCTGTGGCAAGAATTGACTTCTAAAATATCCTAAAACTCAAAGGCCAGGCTTCTGCCAAAAAGTGCCTTGGTGCCAACCAGGAAAACCAGCAACCAAACCAGCGACCCCCAGGGAAGAAACCATTCCTTCGAAACTTACTTCCCCGACACCTATCTACCAAAGCTCAACAGACTGCAGGCTTTACGCCTGGATCCTGTGCTTTACTTAAATCTGGGCCTTTTGTCAAAAAATACTAAGGCTGTGGGGAAGGAGAAGAGCAGTCGTTGCCCTGAGGTGGGTCAGCTTGAGGTGTTTTACCTTCAGAAACAGAACTCTTTTAAACTTTACCATACACCTGGAACTCTACCCAGAATGCAACACTCAGACACTAGTTGTTTTTCCTCTTTTGTTTTATAATCACCTATGTAATCTCATGTTTTTTTACTTATGTGGTTTCTATGCACACAAGAAAGTTCTATTAAAGATATTATTGTTCATTTTAAAAAACAAACAAACAAAAAACATATAACAACCAGCATCAAATAAGGGTATACCAGTGGTTTTTATAGTAGTTTTTAAGCCTAGCACTACCTACTACCTACCTGCCTCCTACTGTATTTTCTAAGTTATTTCTGGTTTCTCTGGCTTTCACTTCCTTTCTGTAGTTACCCATACACAAAAGCACACAAATATGACCTAGTACTTATTGGAGCTCTTCTTCATTTGCTTCTATCTTTACTAATAAGCAAACGGTGTCAAATCCTCACTCTTCCATAATTCCCAAGCAAGGCTCACTCTGGTTCTCCTCCAATCTTACCCTCTGGTTAATATTCTGCAAAGAGTAATTCTAACCCAGCAAAAGAGAATGAGACACTTTCAAATCAGTTGTTTTTTTTTTTTTTTTTTTCCGGACCATTCTTGCTAATGATTTACATTTTCTGGAACCCTAGAAGAAATATAAAATATTTCTAGTATTTTTAGGGGTAGGATACTAAGAGGATTTTTCCCCAAATTCCCCAGTTTCAGTTCTCTTCTTTATTTTATCCTTTACTCTGTATTATTGAACATGTATAAAAAGAATCCCATATTATTAAGATATATTTTACGTCTAGATTTTGGATTAAAGTCTTGTTCCATTGTATATCAAAGAGGCTGAAAAGAGTTAGGATACCATCAGTGAAAGTTGTGATATTCCTGTTGACATGTACAAAGAAGCCATGGTTGAATCAGCAGAGTTTACTGTGTCTTTATTGACTAAAATAATTATTGGGATGGGATGGAATAATCCTGATGTGGTCTCTACCTATTACTTCACCTGCTTATTTTGTTGCTTGTGTCACCTTCCATCCATTCTTACACATACACTTACATTCTGGGGTTACAGAGTTGTTAACACATACCCAAAGTCATCATGAAGCTTCATAACTCTCTGTATGTATATCTATCTTTGTCACTTAGTCAGGAGTTCTTCTAATTTATTTATTTTTTTTAGCTTAAGGACCTTCTACTTATACTTTCAACTCAGCTCAGAAAATATCCTCTCTATGAAGATGTGCTGTAACAGTTTTCTACCTTTATAAATCCTTTCTATATTTTTCCTCTAGTTCGTGGTATTATAGCTGTCAAACTGTCTTATTTGGTTTTATCTTAGCATTTGAGCTCTTTGAGGCAGAAACTGTTTTTTATTCAGCAATCTACCAGAAATTAATAGGTCTTGTTGTACATGGGATATTCAACAAATATTATTCAACCACCAACAACTGATTGACTGAATGTGTGTATGGAATTATACTTCCCAGAGGTATGCAGGCTGGAGGACAAGAATGGTGACTTAAAAAATGACTATCCTTCCATTCCAAATGGAACATTTAGAAGATAGTTACCCTTATGGCCCTGAATTATAAACTTAATATACACATATTTATTACACATATTATATAGTATCTATTATATATAATTTTATAAAATATACAGACTTTTTAAAATTATTCATTCAGAGAATATAGATGGCAAACTTGTTTCTTCTCTGGCTGGGAACAATCTCTAGCTATATAAGGGAATCCAGTACTAGCTGTGCTTGGGGGAGTAGACCGTAGTGGAGATTGCTACAGTTTGCAATGTTAGTATTGTGGTTTTCTGGTTGACCTTAGGGTCTGAAAGTCTGAAGAGGTACTAAGCACTGTAAAATTCAGAGCCTTGAAAATACTACTAGCATTAGAACATTCAAACTTTAATTCCTGGTAAAATATCATCACTATCTGTCATCTGTCTCATCAAAAAGAAATATTAGTTCAAGGCCATTACTTCAAATGTTTACAAGGTCAATCCAGATCAGTTAAATGTATGAAAAGGTGTTGCAGGTTTGGAAATAGGCTAAATGGTTCTATTAAAGGAGAATATATGCCTGTCTTGAAAACACTGATATTAAGAAAAAAATGCAATTTCCAAAAATCTAAAACAAGAAATCTTTGCATTACTCAAATTAAATCACATTCTGGCCAACCAAATCAAAACTAGGGCAGGGTGCCCTGTAGATTACTGCTAGATGAAACTCAAAGAATTCTCATTCATAATTTCTCTTACTCTCAACATGCAATATTTGCTTCTCCTTGGAATTCCTAGTTCTTTATACTCACTTTGCTACATAATTTTCATCTCCCACAGTTTTGAATCCTCCTCTGTATCTGTTAGCTTTTTGACCTCAACATTCCAGTATAGCTCTCCTTGCAAATTGCATTTATCTTTAGAAGTGTGAAAACTAATTTCCTCTAGCCCTAGGCTTTCAAAAGACCTCTATATGTGGGACCAGCCTCTCCCATAGTTACCTTGAGAGAGGAGGAGAGAACACTGAAATACTTGGATCCTCCCAAAGAAATTATGTTTCAAGAACAGCTTTATTTTGGATATACAGGGGATTTTTCTCTCAAGTATTCTAAGTCAGCAGAAAAAAAAGGAAGTGTCAGATTTCAGGATGCTTTTTTCACAAAGAGGAGTTACACAAAACATTCTCTGTTGGATGACACTGCAAAAGAATTTATTTTTTCTATTTCTTCCTAATTTGCTCCACATCTTTTAAGCACCTGATGCTTTGCTCACAACTTAGCAAACTGTCAACTGTCAAGTGTTGAGAACATATATCCTTTGGAAGAAAAAAATCATAATATTGCCTTAAAGGAAATATATAGTTTTAAAGACATTTAGCTGTGAAAAACATTTTTTGTGTAGGCTTTCATACTGGATCCACTGAATATTAGAATGGATATTGTCAATTTATCTAAATTAAAAAGAATAATAATTTTCATAAAGTTATTTCATGTAGTAAGTTACATCAAGGAACTCTAAACTGAATGCAAATCACCTCTTAATTAAAGCGATCTTTCATACATAAAAATAATTTGGTCAAAGTAAAAAGTTTCTCATGTGTTCTAACATGATTGAAGAATTAATACTGGACTATCAAGTATGAATTGATGCTCTATTCCTCAAATAATTCACAAAATCCATATTACTATGTAAAAATCAAGGAGCCTAACAAACACTTTAACCTAATTGATGATTATTCTATTTTGGTACCTCATTTGGAAAATTATGTTAATTTAATGATATAAAAAAGGAAAATGGATTAATGATGAAATAGTTCACTTTCTGTCAACCTTTAAGGCATCACAATACCCCTACTTTTTACTATTTCTAGTGATCTGATTTATTTCCCTAAAAAAAATACAAAAAATCAATAAAGTATCAAAATGACCTATATTTTAGGCAGAAAAATGGAATATGGGTGCTTAGCATATTTTTCTACTTATAAATGTAATGCATTTACCTCGTGTATTAAGATACCTTTGGATATTTTATCTTTGCACAGTAAAAGTATTAATGTTCATGTATTTTTCCAAATTCATCATAATGAAAGTAAATGCCTACCTTCTGGTTTTCAGGCATTTTGGAGCACAGCTACTAATGTATGAGATGATGTTAAGCAATATCCACATAATAATTTTTGCTTCTTAAAGGTACATATGAGTGCTAAAGATATGTTATTTTTAAATAGTCAAAGGCCTTTGCGATGGTTCCATATCTGTACTCTGAAAGAATAAGTAGAATCTACACATCCATTTCTTAAAGGCTCCACCCCTCTTTTTTTGGTAGGAATCCTGCTAGTTTCTTCTTTACCATTTCTGCAGTTGAAGCAGAATAATGCCTCCGTTTTACCTCAAATAAGAAGTTGTAACTAAGTTTTTTTACCTTGTTGTCATGAATTTTGAACAAGAAAAAGACATAGAGTGTTCTAAGATTTTTCTCCATACTAAGATTTGTGTCCTGCATTTTCTACAGTGGCTCATGATCTACAGGCAAATGGGTCAACCTCCACTCCCAGTCAAAAGGCAGACAGCTTCAGCACTGAGTGCCAGGGCTGTCTAAGGAGCTGAAGATTTCCACCCTCACGCAAAGCACCAAAGGCTGTGGTTGGACTCTCACGTGATTTGGGTATTTACTAGATTATAAAGAGCTTCTGAAAATATAGTATTGACGCCTATTTCTGAGTGATCTAAGATTTCTAATTTTTCTTGTGTTATAATAAATAAAATATAGTCCACTTTAGAGAAATTGAGGTAGACCTGATTTTAGGAGTCATTAGATGATTCCAGAAGCCTAAAATAAAATAACAATGTGTTTTCCTATTTGTTTTGCTGATTATTCTCAACTCTTTCCCTCAAAGTTCCCAGGAATTTTTTTGAGGTACAGTGAAGAGGATAAATAATGAGAAAATTTTTACAAAAAACTATTTCTAAACCAACAGATAATCTTATGCAGAATTTCCTTATTTTTATTCTCATATATTTTTAGAGGCAATCACAAAATCCAAATTGAAATATTGTCCTTTTCACATTTTTAATTTTCATTTTTGTTTAAATAAGAAAATATTCTCTGCAAGTAATACTTTTCCTTCTATCCTGTGAACAATCATGTTAACTTTGTCACACCTATATTGTAGTATATGTCATTTAAAAAAATTAATAGACTGATTTTCAGGGCAGTTTTAGGCATATAGAAAAAAGAGCAAGAAGTACAGATAGTTTCAATATAGTCTTTCTCCTACCACCCCACCCCCACACAGTTTCCCTATTATTAACATCTTGCATTAATATGACATATTTGTTAAAATTGGTGGAACAATATTCATATATTATTATTAACTAAATTCCATAGTTTGCATTAGGGTTTACTCTTTCTGTTGTACAGTTCTATGGGTTTTGACAAATTCATAATGTCATATGTCCACCATTACAGTATAGCATGGAATATTTTCATTGCTCTGAATATGCCTCGTGCTCCATTTATTCAGGGTCTTCTCCCTGGAAATACTGACAACCATTGATTTTTTATTGTCTCCGTAGTTTTTCTTATCCAGAGCTGCATGTAGTTGAAAGCATATAGTATTTTACCTTTCAGATCGTCTTCTTTCAGTTACCAATATACATCTAATACATCTTTTTGTGGCTTGATAGTTCATTTCTTTTCATTATTGAATGATATTACATTGTATGGATGTGCCACAGTTTGTCCATTCACTTATTCCAGTTTTTTTCTGAATAAATATGATATAAACACTCGTGTGGACATACGTTTGTAATTCATTTGGGTAAATATCTAGGAGTATGATTGCTGGATCATACAGTAAGACTGTGTTATTATCTGTGAAAACCTACCAGTCTTTCTTCCAAAAGTGGCTGTACCATTTTGGATTCTAATTAACAACCTATGAGAGTTCCCGTTACTTCAAATCCTTGCCAGCATTTGGCATTATCAGTGTTTTTGGATTTTAGTCATTCTAATAGGTGCATGGTGGTATCTCCTTATTTAATTTGCAATTCCTTAGTAATAGATATATAATGGTGAGCATTTCTTCACATGCTTATTTGCCATCGGTATATCTTCTTTAGTCAGGTTTCTAACATCTTTTGTCCCCTTTTTAGTTGAATTATTTTAAAATCTCAGAATATTACAAGGGTACAAATATTTAGTTTACATATATTGCCTTTGTCACGCCAGAGTCAGAGCTACAAGTATATCCCCCAGACAGTGCACAGTGTACCCATTAGGTGTGAATATGCCATCCCTGTTTTTTTAATTTTTAAGTTTTAAGAATTCTTTGTATATTTTTGATACAAGTCCTTTATAACATATGTGCTTTGAAAATATTTTCTCCAGCTTGTGGTTTATCTCTTTTATAAGCAAAGAGATAAACAGCAGCATTGCAATTGCTGGAGACTTCAATATCCCGAAGACAGAACAGCATGGATCACCCAAGCAGAAAATAAATAAAGAAACACTTGACTTAAATGGGACACTAAAACAAATGGGCCCAACAGACATTTACAGAACACTTTACCCCAAAACTACTGAATATTCATTCTTCTCATCAGCACATGGAACATTCTGTTCATGTATTTTAATGAGGTTGTTTGCTTTTTTCTTGATGATTTTTTTGAGTTCTTTGTAAATTCTGCATATTAGCCCTTTGTTATTAATAGATATATAGTTTGCAAATATTTTTCCCATTCTGTAGATTGTCTATTTATTCTGTTGATTATATCCTTTGCTGTATAGAAGCTTTTTAATTTAATCAAGTCCCATTTAAATATATTTGTTGTTGCTGTATTTGCCTTTGGGGTCTTAGTCATAAATTATTTGATTAGGCCAATGTATAGAAGAGTTTTTCTTAAGTCAGAAAAGGACACAACAAAAAAATAAAACCACAAATCAATATTCTTCATGAATGTACATGCAAAAATCCTCCATAAAACACTAGCAAACTGAATTCAACAACATATAAAAAAAAACAATTCAGCATGATCAAGTGGGTTTCAACCCAGGGATGCAAGGATGGTTCAACATATGCAAATCAGTACATGTGATTCACCACATAAACAGAAACAAAAATAAAGACCATACGATCATTTCAATAGATGCAGGGGAAAGTACTCAATAAAATCCATCATCCTTAATGATAAAAACCCTCAACAAACTAGGCAAAATTATAAAAGCCTTACATGACAAACCCATAGCTATCATCATACTGAATGGGGAAAAATTGAAAACATTTCCCCTAAGAACTGGAACAAGACAAGGGTGCCCACTGTCACCACTTCTATTCAACGTAGTGCTTGAAGTCCTAGCCAGAGCAATCAGGCAAGAGAAAAAATAAATGTTACTCAAATTGGGAAAGAGGAGGTCGAATTATTGCTTTTTGTTGATGATATGACCATCTGTCTAGAAAATCTCAAAGATTCCACCAAAAGACTCCTAGAATTGTTCAATAAATTCAGTACAGTCTCAGTTTACAAAATTAATATACACAAATCAGTAGCATTGCTATATACTAATAACAGTCAGCTGAGAGTTAAATCGAAGACTCTATACCATTCATAATAGCTACAAAGAAAATTAAATACTTAGGAATATAGTTAACCAAGGAAGTGAAAGATCTTTGCAAGGAGAACTATGAAACACCGATGACAGAAACTGCAGATGCTGCAAACAAATGGAAAAACATCTCATGTTCATGGATTGCTAAAATAAATATTGTTAAAATGCCCTCACTACCCAAAGTGATTTGGAGATTCAATGCAATCCCCATCAAAACACAAATGTCAGATTTCTCTGATCTAGAAAAAATAATCCTAATCTTCATTTGAAACCAAAAAATAACCTGAACAGCCAAAGCAACCTTAAGCAAAAAGAACATGTTAGCATACATCACATTACCAGACTTCAAATCATAATACAAGCCTATAATAATCTAAACAGCATGGTATTGGTATCAAAGTAGAGACATAGACCAATAAAACAGTATAGAGAACCCAGAGATAAAACAATTTATCTACAACCAACTGATCTTTGACAAAGAGGACAACAATATACACTGGAGAAAGGAAGCCCTATTCAATAAACGGTGCTGGGAAAACTGGATAGCCACATGCAGAAGAATAAAACAGGATTCCTATCTCTTGACATGTACAATAATTAAATAAAGATGGGTAAAATACTTAAATGTAAGCCATGAAATCATATAAATTCTAGAATAAAATGTAGGAAAAACCTACAGTTTTCCTTGTACTGCCTTTTCTATTTTCAAGCAATGACAGAATGTTCTTCTCATGCTTCCAATCTCTCCAACTTTCATCTTCTGCCATCATCCAGAAAAAGCTCTCTGACTTTACATTGTGATTAGATTAAGACCACCTGAATAATCTCCATCTTGCCTCATAAAGTAACACAATAATGTGAATAATATCAGGAGGGTGTAGGTCATGAAGACTTTTCAAAATTCTACCTACCATGATCCATCCTCTGGCCTGCATGATTTACATCCCCCTCATATACAAAACACATTCAACTCCTCTAAAGTTTTCTGAGGGTCTCACCCCATTATAGCCTCAGTGAAAACAACAAAACTAACCTGAATCTAATCAGCTCAAAATGCCACAATCTCATCATCCAAATAATCTAAATCAGGTGTGGATGAGATTCCTAAGTGCAATCCATTCGATACTGTTCCTGAAAACAATTCTTCTCCATTAGTGGACCTGTGACACTGAAGATAAAAGTTTTTCTGCCCCTAACACATATTATGGTGGGGAAGAAATTGAAAACAGTTGTAGATAACCTGATTCCAAAACCAAAAAATGGAACATAAAAAATAGCCAGTGGTCCAACATTATTTTCATGCCCAGGCAAAAAAACACAAACTGAAGTTTCTTGTAGGTTTCTATGGTTGGGAATAATTCCCCATGGCCCTCAACTCTGTGATCTGGGCTCTCAGCTCTTCTCTCTGGATTCTCAACTTTGACTTCTGGGTTCCCAGCTTCACCCTCTGGTTCTCATTTCTGCCTTCTAGGCTCTTGATTCTGCTATTGGAGCTGATTATAGCAAAATGTGAGTAGAAAGAGATGAGCTGAGAATAGAACTACTAAGTTGTTAACAGTTAAATGAATCAGGACTTTATACTTTGGAATATTCTCAACCTATTTTAGGAGATTCACCATCAATAAAATGTGTTTGGGGGAGAAAGCCAAAAGACTGCTTGGAAACTCTTTCACGACTGCCCAAGAAAGATGCAACAGTCAGGGTATTTCAATCACATTGAGGCCATTTGAAAGATTAGTCATTTGATTCATGGATTGTCTCAGACATCTCAGAAGAAGCCACCTATAGAGATGGGATTATCCAGAAAGGGTATGTGGACAAGTGTCTCTTCTAATCCAGCGAATCCATGATGAACATGGCAGGCCCACAAAGTTCTCAAGAATGTGTATACTTCTGACAGCACTAACAACTTGGACTAAAAGAGACAGAGACAGTATAAAATCAAAGATGGCTGTGAGGTTCCTAACATTCTGTGGGCAGATACATGAGCCACTGAACCTCATTCCCAGACTTTGAGCCCAAACAGAGCTTTCCTGGCTGGATTTCAAAATTGTTCAAGAGTGGTAACTTTTTTCCCTTCCATTTTCTCTCATTTTGAATGGATATATCTGTAACTATTGACCTATGTCTACCTCATCATCATATTTTTGAAGCAAATGATTTGATTTCTAGGTCCACAGAATTTTTTCCCCAGGATGGATTATATGCAAAATCTCACCTATACTTGATGTAGATGATTGAGTTGATGACATTCGGGACTTTTGAACTAATGAGATTTAGATGAGATTTTGAAATTTGAGTTGATGGCATAATGGGTTGAAACTTTGGGGGGGATGTTGAAATGGAGTGAATATATTTTACATGAGGGATAGATGTGAATCTTAAGGGGCCAGTAGGTACATGTTGAGAACCCTGGTAGGGAATGAAATATTTTTGCTATGACTGATATTTCTTTGCATTGCATTGCTGTTTCTTTTATCTTGATTCATTCTTCTAGTTAATTAATGGTATAGCATTGCCTAATTTCTAGGACTGAACTAGGAGAAAATATTTTCCTAGAACTAAGGCAAATCTGAAATGTGGTCAGATTATCTGAAGACACTCTGAGAAAGACACATTGTCTTAGTTCTTTTTCTGTTACCTATAACAGAATACATGAAACTAGCAATTTATAAAGAAAAGAAATTTACTTTTTACATTATGGGGGCTAAGCAGTACAAGGTGGAAGAGCTGTATCTGGTGCGGGCCTTCCTGTTGGTGAGGACTCTCTACAGAGTCCTGAGGTGGTGCAGGGCATCACACGGTGAGGGGGCTGAATGTGTTAGCTCAGGGTTTTCTACCTCTTCTTATAAAGACAGCAGTTCCACTCCCATGATAACCCATCAATCTACTAAGGGATTAATCTACTCATGAGGGCATTGACCTCACGACCTAATCACCTCTCAAAGGCCCACATCTCAATACTGCCACATTGGGAATTAAATTTCAACATGAGTTTTAGAAGGGACAAATATTCAAACTATAGCGCACCCTGAGGAACTATGAAAGGTATTCTCATCTCTGGTGTCAGAAACTAGCCATAGAGTTCACTCCTAGAGTTAAAGCGCGCGCGCGCGCACACACACACACACACACACATACACACATACACACAAACTCATATATCTCCTCATAACATTAAATTTTAAAACTAAATAATATGTTGAAGAGAAGGATAAAATGCATATTATTAAGACCTGAATTATAGTAGATTAAGAGACAAAGTGTTCCTGCTTTTTACAAAGGAAAGAATGAGATGGAATATATTTCACAATGCTACAGCCAATATTTTTAGTGTACAAGAAAACAGAAAGACTCACTCCTCAGAAGCAATCTGGAATGGATATGTTAGAAATGCTGAAAGTAGTGAAAATTGATAGGGTCTAGTTTCCTGTGAAATTGAGCAATGTATATTCCCCAACTTACAAAGAAGAATAAAATAATAGATCAATACCACTCAGAACCTAAAGTCTACAGTGCTATCAGGCTGGAAGAGTAAACAAAATATATTATACTGTTGCTATATGAACAAATTTCTCTTGTGTGAGGGATTTTTAAACAAAAATTCAACTAGAACTACCAATATATGAGCAACTGTAATCTTCAAAGTAAAAAATTACTAAATATAGGTATTCATTTGAAGGACTTTCTTTTTAATTTGTATTTTATAAGGATTGCTACTTAAAGCCTTGAGACTTCTTAATTACAGTCAAGAAACTGAGCAACTTTGGGTAGTTAGTGGATAATTTCTTACATAAAAAGGAAATGTCAAAGTCAGAATACTTATTAGGCAAGTAATTCATGCAAACTGCTCTTTAGGTACCACATCTGCTTTCTCACTAGAATAATAACATAACTAAAAAAATATTCTTTATTAGAATTTCTCTCTTGAAAAGACACAAAAGAAATGCAGGCCATTAAGTGTGAAATAATATTTGTAAAACATAAAACTGATAAAAAGACTGATATTCAAGAAAAATATATAATATATATAATATGAAGATTTTTTATAAATCAAGAAAGACAGATAACCTAATTGAAAACTGGGCAAGATACTTGAAGAGCTACTTAGCCAAAGAATATATCAAAAGGTGATCAACTACATTAACAATTATGCAAATGCATATTTGCAAACCAAAATGAGACATTGCTACTCACTCACTTGAATAGTTACAAGGAAAAAACTGGCACTGCTAAGTGTTGGTGAAGATACAGATCTATAGGAACGCTCATACACTGTTGATATATCAAAATTTGCCATTTGGTAAGATTCTTAAGAATTTTCTGGTGAACTATAATAAAATGTAAGTACATAACCCATAGAAATGTGTGTAAATATTCATTAAAAGCTATGAATGAGAATTTTTAGTACATTATTTATAAGTAGCAAAAATTGAAAAAAAAAATCCCAATGTTCATCAACAGCAGAATGAATAAATAATGTTATGGAATACTATACATCAAAGAAAATCAACTAACTATAGATGTAAACAACAACATAAATGATTTTAGTCAACATAATGCTTAGTTAGTAAAGCCAAATTCAAAAGAATATGCATTCTCTGATTCAAAAGCAGGCAAAATATTTACGTGGAACTAGAAGTCATCACAGAGTTGTCTTGGAGAAAATGCAAGTTGTGGTGACTGGGGGAAGGCATGAGGGAGGCTTCTGAGGTGCAAGTAATATATAATTCATGACCTGGATGGAGTTTACCTGGGTTTAATTTACATTAATGCATTGAAATGTATGCTTATGATATTTGTACTTTTCTGTATGTAGGTTTAAATATTTTAAAATATTATTAATTGGAAATATATTCAATACATCCAGAAAAAACTCACAGTGTTTTTTTCATCTTTCTCCTTGAAATATGCAATACAGCCAATTGTCCTCAAGAATATAATATTTCATGGTTACTGCATATTCTGCGAGTAAAGAGATTGACACTAGAAATTTCCCTTAAATAGCACCTTGAATTTTCACTGAGATTTACCAGCAAAGTAATGAGCAGACTCTAAGGTAAAACACTAATACAGCCTTCTGAACTTCATTTTTCTTCTTAGGTTAACCTATATATGCCACCAGGAGAAATAAAAAATTAGTGATATTTTTTTTCATATTTGCTTGACAAGTGCTGGCTATTTCAGTAAAATTTGGTCATCTTTGTAATAGTGTTGGTGGTGTTATTAATGCATTTTGAGATTGTGTTACATAATATTTGAAAACATGAGGTTTTCAGTCAGTGTACAAAGACTTAAATCAAGCCTGCCTCTGGTTCTTATCAGCTTTTGGCTTCATCGCCCTGTGTTTCATGTCTTTGCTTGTAAACAGCTCATTGTCATTGTACTGATTTTGCATGGTCCTCATGTGACTAATGTAATAATTCAAATAAAGCACTTCTCATCTCAAAATGCATGACATATTAAAATGCTCAGTAAATATAAGTACACATTAATTTAAAAATAAGAATGTATTATTCTTAATAAAACAGGGCAGTAAATCACTAAATAGAAATATCAATGAAAATCTATTTATTTCAAAATTGTACTGTACTATGTACTATTAGTTTCTACTTCTCTGTGAGTAGCTCAAATAGCTTATAGATCAGGCTCTCTTTTTTTTATTCTTTTGCTTAAAGAAACATTAATTACAACTGAAACCTAAGTAATAAAATAAGCAATACCAGACTTGGTTGCAAAAAGCCAACTCTCATAGGATGGGATTTTGAGATTGGCTATCTAATCTGCTTTAGGTTTAAAGGCAATGAGAATGAAGCTCACATCGAAAAATGGAACTGTGGTAGCATAAGGCACACAGTGACAAAACTGTCACTTAAATCGTCACCTGTAGTTACCTGGAATAAAATGCCTAGTGAAGTCATAGGTATGGAGAACCAAATATTGATTATCAACACTTGTGCTGGGCACGCAAAAGACAGGGGTTATGGAGTGGGATAAATGCTTTTCACAACGTTGAAAGATTGAAGAAAAAAACAATAGGCTTTTTCAGTTCCATGCTTAAGGCATATAGAGAGAGTCTGTAAGCTTTTATGACAGCCATAAAAATATATTGTCAAAAACCATACAAAGAGTTTGTTATTGGTTGGAGATAAATTACGATGTAGGTTGAATTCAAAAACCTCCCAGATTTCTTCTGTCAAAGTTATTCATTAGGAGGAATGGGACCTGATAGTTGGAATGCTGACATTTAGAAGTATTTAGATAATTTAAATACTAGCTTAGACCATAAGCTTCAAATTCAGCTGAGCCTTTCTAGGCAGCAGAGACAGATACTCTACCACTATCTGATAAAATCTGTCTTCCATTAATTGGAAATCCATTAAGAACTCCATTTAGGTTGCTGTCTTTTAAGGTCCTGTCAATTTTCTTCATTCCTGTCTCTCCTGAGTGAGTCTTGATCTGAAATTATATTCAGATCCCAACCTATTCCAGCGTGCCAGTTAAGAAGTTGAGCCTGGGATGTCAAAATTATTCCCAGGTTTTCAAATTTGTACCTTCAAAGCCATGGGTAATTTGTGAGTTTGCTAAACTTAGAAAAAGAGAGGAAAAACATGCTAAGTTAAAAGTGTTCTATCTAGCAGCTAGGGATTCTCTCTCTCTGTTACATCTCTGAAACAGGTTCAATGGTAATATACTTAGCATGAGATTAAATTACCAGGAATTTCTGGGTATAGCCAAGAACTGTTCTGTCCAATACTGTATTCATGAACTAAATATGGCTATCAATGAATCAAAATGTCATTAGTCCAAATCAAGATATATTTTAAGTGTAAAATACATACTATATTTTGAAAACTTAATATAAAACAAAAA
>NW_012143079.1:2149663-2152514 GCF_000956105.1 Propithecus coquereli | reverse complement strand
GAGGAATTTTTTAAAATCTTTTACATCAGTGTAATTGCCCTAGGGTAGGTGTTCTTATATGCACAGATGTCATGTACATCTATGGGCATATATGTGAATGGACCACGCACTGTTAAAGGGTGTTTAGACAAAAACCAAGAATGTTTAATATAGGAAGAATTCACAAAAAAACTTAAGATTCATAAATGAGTCTAAATATGTATTTTCAATATTTTACTAAAAGTAAAAATGAAGTTTATATCAGATATGCTTAGGCTTATCTATTAATATTATAGATAACCTCACCTACTTCACACGCCTAGACAAAATCACTTAAAGACCTATCTCCCACTTTGTGATTGTGGTCATACAAACACTGCTTCTTCTTTAGATGCTGTAATATATCAGAAACTAATGATGTTCTTGGAAAGTGCAGTGGCAGATAATGGGAAGGAAAGTTTTAAACTGAGATTCAATATGCAATAGTAGAGAAGTTTCACACCTGGAGGCAAAATAGAAAAAGAAATTGATATAAAGTTTCTGGGCTAGCCATTAAATGTCGCTCTGACTCAGGCGGGCAAAGACATGAGATGTAAATATTTTTTAAAGTCTCTTACTAGTTTTACAACCCAGAAATATCTTTCTCAAGGACCTGAGAGTAAGAAAGATAGGATCTCTATCTTCCATTTTCTGTGGCAGGTAAGGAGCAGGCAGCTGTCTTCAATTTGTGAAACTACTTCCAATCCAATTAGTGAATACAGATGGCGAGCAATCCACCCACTCCAGCTTTTAAAACTCTTTCACACTTTCTCAGTGGAGTTGAGCTCAGATTAAATTTTGGTCTCTCTCCCCTATTGCAATAGTCTTGAAAGAAGTCTTTTTTTCCTGTCAAAATTTGTCCTGTACAATTTTTGCCTTGACAAGAAATTCTACAATGCTTCCATTGTTCTAGAAGCCTACATGGACTGTCAGCCATTATGATCTCATCATGTTATGGGACCAATAGGCAAAAAAGGGAAGGATGGTATAGACTGAAGTGGTTATTTATTTATTTATTTTTTTAAATCCAAATTTGCTACCTTATCAACATGAGGACAGTTATTCTAGGAACTTGTAGGGTATTCCACTCTGCCTCACAGTATTGCTGTTCCAGTCATAAAGTTATTAAAAAATCTATGGAAACCCAATGTAAGCAGGATGATTGAAGACTTTGCTCCTGAATGAAGATTTGAGTCACACTACAAAGTATAAAACACTGACCCTGCTGAGATTTAGCACTTAACTCAGAAAAACTGAGGACAAAAGGAATATGAAAATAGAAAAATTGAATATAAGAAACATAATGGAAGAAAGTTGTTGCTAATTTTAGCTCTAGTCCAGTGAGAAGATAAGGAAATAAGAGTAGTATTAACTACTCATATTTTCTCCCTTGTTGTGTGGGTATTAATTTCACTTTCATCTTTCTTTGTTCTACAGTTAGTCTTTAGTTGAGTTCTGCTTATGGGAGGCATTCATGTGAGATTGGAAGGAGGGAGAATGGGAGAAATTATATGCTTTATTTAATGTTTCTTGCTCTTTTGAGGGCTGTGGTGGGTAATTACAGTTGACAACAATCTCCAGGTGCCTTGGGGTTGAGTCCAATAGCTGCAATGGGATTATAGACTCTAGCATATCACAAGCTGCAGCAGTATCGGTTAATATTTGCACTCCTCACTTAACATGGCGGTGGTGATTTTTGTGGATGCTTGCTAACACAATTTTCATTCTGTGCTGCTAGTTCTGCTATTACATGGCTCTACAGCTGACAGTTCTGCTGGTAGATTTCATGTGCTTAGAATGAACATAATACAATGCAAACTAGGATTTTTGGAAATGAGCATAATTCCTATGATATCCAAATTTATTGTATGTATAAAACCAAGAAAAACTTCTGATTTTATGACTTAAATTTGTCATATGTATTTATAAATAGCAGGAATGGGAAACATATGAAGAACTCCCACAGAATTATTAACCTATCTCTCAAATAGATATGTTAATGTCATAAATAAAATAATACTAAATTAAATATAGCAACAAATTGAATGATTAATGAAAACTGATAATGTGATTTACACCAAAAACATAGTCATGTCACAATAACTGAAAAAGTCTACAACATTTAATATAACTAATTACATTAGATAACTTGAGACTTTTTTATTACTTTACAAGGTGGTGCTAAATTGCTCTTTGAGAAGTAAAATATTATTTGGGGAAAATAATTATTTAATTACTTGGGAGAAAAGATGATACCTCAAGAGATTGAGCATATGAACAACTACAAGGTATAAGAAAAGAGACCAATTTATGAGGCTCTCAGGAAAGTGTGGGTGGGAATTTCAATTCAGACAGCACAATGAAAAGACTTGCTTAAGAGTCAGAGAAAATTGTTAGATAGGCTCTCTTCAGGAATTCTCCAAATCTCTTGATTCTGAGAAACTGTGAAATTGAATGGGATTTAAGCTAAATTTACCTTGTCTTTCTGGGTCAAGTTTATATCTGGGCTACATATTTCCTAGACTCATCATGAGTCAGTTGAACTGAGTTATAGTTACCAGCTACACAGCAAATTAAATCAAAACCCTAGAGCTCTTCATAGGAGCAGAGATTGATGCTAAATTGATTTGGGACATCCTTTAAATGCATTAAGTCCGAGGAATTTTTTAAAATCTTTTACATCAGTGTAATTGCCCTAGGGTAGGTGTTCTTATATGCACAGATGTCATGTACATCTATGGGCATATATGTGAATGGACCATGCACTGTTAAAGGGTGTTTAGACAAAAACCAAGAATGTTTAATATAGGAAGAATTCACAAAAAAACTTAAG
>NW_012143079.1:2146438-2149408 GCF_000956105.1 Propithecus coquereli | reverse complement strand
TATATATAAATTACTCACATTTAAAAAATAAATGCGGTTGACTGTTGTCTCAAGGTTGCCAATGCCTCACAATCCTACAAGATTGCTGATAAAAATCAAATGAATCTTCTCTACTATGGAAAGGCATAAGCCAATTTTTTGAGCATGAACCAATACTTAGGAGAAAAGGATCTGGATATATGTTAATATTAAACATATTTTTCAATAAATAACACATAATTTTTTGAATATAGTGTGGTAAATCATACTATGAATAATTGAATACTGGAGCAATTTGTACAGGACTTTATATCAGAAGCTCAGCTTTCCTGAGAGACCTAAAAGGCCCCCAACTTTTCAGTGTTTATGAAATTAGTTTAGTGATAGGGAAAGAGTCCCGTTGTAGTGAACAAATGGACTCCCTAACATCTCAATTCTGAGAGAATGGTATTTCACTTGAGAGCTAATAAAAGAGAAGTAGTTGGCCTGTGATGAGAAAAATAAAAAAAACAAGTAAACACAAAGGTTCAGAGGTGAGACAAAATGGACATATGTAAGGTTCTAGAAGACAACCAGTATGTCTAAAGCTTGTGAGCTAGAGGGAGTGGTGTAGGAAAAGGTTGCACAGGTGCCAGCACTGGGGTTGAGATGTTGTCAAGAATACAACAGGAAGCCACTGAAGGATTAGGTAGGGTAGGTGAAATCTTCAGTATATGGAGGTAGGGGTGAGGATTCGAGAGCTTAATAAATGAAAGTGGTGATGAGAAAACTACAAACCCAGTGGTATCAGCCTCCAAGAAGCTGATTTATTTGTGTGAGAGAGGAGAATGGAGCTCAAAAACTCCACCACTTCAGATGATTTAAGGATAAAAATCTCTTGTGATGTAGACTATGGGAGGAAAAAAAAAAAAAAAAAACAAGCCTTCAAGGGACAACCAGTTTTAAATTAGGATTAAGAAGTGAAGGTAGGGGAAGTTTGAAGATAGCAAAGTATAGGTTCCAGTAGAGGTGATAACTGGAAGGTTTTGGAAAACAAGGAGTAATAAGATGTTGGATCAAATCGCAGGACACACCTAAAACAAGGGGATAATGTTAGGATGAAGTCGCTGTAACAGACACTAGTGTGAGACATGATGGGAACATTTATCAGTTAGAATGGTGACAGAACAATTGCTGTAGACCTATTGCTGTAATTCCCTCTGAGAAGGGAAGCTCAGGAGATGATCATTTCCTGTAGCTAAAACCACTTATGGGCTGCAGCAGCCATGCAGAAGATCAGAGATGCTCTCTCGCTATGTCCCTCTCTCCCTCCCTCCCTCTCTGTCTCCATCCCTTTCTCTCCTTCTCTCTCTATCATATCTCTCTCTACCTATGTATTTTTTAACCTGCCATACTATCTAAAACTCATATTATCTAAAACCCACAGTTTCCTCAGTCAAAAAATAAAATTTTAAAATTATAACTCAAGTGAAATAACAATGAATAGAATACTTTCCCCAAGCTGCCATAGAGATACCACACAATCACTGTCTCTTTGTCTCATTACACTGGTTGCTAGGGCATGACATTCTCACCGTGGTTATTAAGAAGCAGCCAATGTAAAAAAGACAGACACTTCTCAATATTCTGTAAGAATGATGCTTTGTAGAATTGTGTAACATCAGTTAACTATACTAAGATAAAATGAGATGTCTACGATATCGGTGCCTCTCGACTAAGAAAAATAAATGCTTTTTAATCTTGGAATTTTGTACCTAAATTTCAGAGAGATAAAGTGATGAGTCACCCACCACCTCCACAACCCCCTCGGTACTCCATTTTCTATTATTGATACAAATCAAATAAGGAATAAATTCATATGGAAAGAAATGTTTAAAAGCTTCAGGAAAACTGGAGCTAGATCAGTATGTTCAGGGAAGTGAACAGAATAAATCATGGATACACTTGAATCTGGCTGCCATTTTGTTCCCTTCAAATAATTTTGCAAATTTTTTCCTGATGCATTATGCTTTGATTTTATTTCAATTATCAAATTTATTATTTAGAATTTCATGATTGATGCCTTTGCTTAACCAGTTAAACTACACACAGAGGCAGCAGTTCGTCTGCTAAATAGCATCTGCCTCTCAAAAGCATAAATTGTTCTAAAGCCATTTTTTCCTAAACATGCTAAATAAAATTTTAACCAATTTAACAAATGCCTCTTAAATTGAAATACATTAATTCTGATATGTCATTCTAAAAATACCTTTGCAATTGTCTTTCCTGACATGGCATCAAGGAAATTCACATGTGTCCTCAGAAATGAATGTGCAATTTAAACAGAATGATTACAACAAAACTAATTTCCACTGGGGACTGAAAAAACGCCAGACTAAAAAAATAAATGCTTAGTTATATAATTCATAAAACAATGCTTACAGACACAATTACAATTACAAATTTCGCATCACACTTAAGGTTGTATCACATCATTTTAATCGTAGAACAAAATAGAAGCTAAGGTTAAAATTTCTCTTATTTCACTAGAATGTTATGCCTTCTCTTCTTATTGTAAACAACTTCTGAATTTAGAAATGAGATATTGATTTATGTTTAATCAAGGATTAGTGATCACTTTAATTATAACACTTCAATTAATGTAATTAATTGGAAATTTTATGGTCTACTAAAAATTCCCATGTTTCAAATCATGGGCTGTCAAAATTTAATTGAAATGAATTTTTTGTTGGAGGGCTTGCCTCCTGAAGATTCCTTTAGTACTTTGGGCTGTGTGTTTGTCCAAAGCTACTCTATCAAACTATGTAATAAAAGACTTCATTGTGGGCTTGGATTCTTTCCTTAGAGTGTGTGTATTTTCTTTTTTATTTTTTGCTCTAGCATCAACTTTTGTATTGCAATTAAGAGAAGTACTCAGAAGTCCCTTTTGTGATGTTATAATAGTCAAAATAGATGATCAACCACACTCTAACATCTATTTGTAAAAATAGC
>NW_012143079.1:2140259-2141838 GCF_000956105.1 Propithecus coquereli | reverse complement strand
AACATCCAGATGTCTGATGTCTGCTTAGGTCTTTTTAAAAGACTGCTTGAAATTTATAGATGAGCAGCAACTAAGATAATTTCTCTATTATGATGTACATGTTACACTATCAACCATTTGAGCTGATAGTATTCTCATTTGACAACTAATTTAATTCTTGGCAACACTGTGTACTTCAAAGATTGATTGCTTGTATCCCAAATTTCTAAGAAAGAAAAATATATAGTCAAATTAAATTTTTCGAAAATGCTCTAACAAAAGTAAATGGAGAAGCATAACTAGAAATCTATAGAGATCTATTTTCTACAGCAAATAGAAAAGGTATATGTCAAGTTGTAAAAAGGTGAACTAAAGAAAAGAGTAAAGATAATGTTTATAACTGTCTCTATCTTTATATATGTCAAGAGAAAGAAATTCCATAAATTTTGGAACTGATAACAATTATCATTTTATAATGGCCTTACTCCATGTACTTAATTTATTTTAACATACATACAAATCAACATGCAATTAGAATATTAATAAAGTATGTTCACTAATACTTTGAGACATGAATGATACTAGTTGATTAGTATACCAGAATTTGTATATTTTCTTTGTCAAATGGATATATTACTGAGAGCTTAAATAAATAAGAAGTTGAAAAAGTTTCTGGTCTAGTAACAGAGAAAAGTTGCAAGTATTTGGTATGTCTAGTGCCATATTTCATGTCAGCAGATATTTCAGATAACAAGTGTTTACTGCTTCAAGCAAAATAATTGATTCACTTTAAGAATCTTACATGGAAATATTTCCCAAATGTAAGTCATCCTGCTGAGTTTTTTAAATGAGGTAAATAAATTTTAACTTTAATGATAACTTTATTTCATATTAGTGCTGAGAATCAAAACCCTTCATGAATATAATAAAAATACTCTAAAGTTTAATGTTCTTGTGCATACTCAAATTTTACACATAACTTAAGGATTCATTGAATCCTTGGAATTTAAACCTAGGACCCAAGAAGAGTATCAGGCTTTAAGTTTCTAGTTTTTACAACTATCAGTCAATTTGCTTCTATATCAGCACTTTCTTCTTCTTATAATCCTTTACATCTAAATCCCTGTGGTTTAGGAAAATCAAATCAGGAAGAATTATTAATGAAGTAAGGATCAATATGTTCTTCCATGAATAAAGAATTAAAATTGACTACATGTGCTAATTTTTAAAATTTTTTTTCTACTTCCATGCTTTTAGCTCATTTCTAGATGGTTAACATTTAGTTGATGACAGCTAATTATGTGAGCTATTTCTTTTTATATAATCATTGAAAGGGAAAGTTCGGTAGTTATACTACTGGATGTCTAAAGATGTCCTTGCCTAATCTTGAAAATCTGTAAATATGTTACCCATCATGGCAAAGAGATTTTACAGATGTGACTCGTTTAAGGAACTTGAGATGGGGAGCTTATCCTTGAATGTCTGGGGGCCCAGTGTAACAACAAGGGTCCTTATAAAAGGGAGGAAGGAGGGTCAGAGGCAAAAAAAGATGTGATAATGACAGTAGAGGTGAGAGGGGAGAGAGAGAGAGAGAGAGAGA
>NW_012143079.1:2137332-2140209 GCF_000956105.1 Propithecus coquereli | reverse complement strand
CTAATGATTATTTATAAAAACTACTTTTGTATACATATTTCAGACCTATTATACAAATGTACTCTCAACAAAATAGATAGCAATACTGTCATCCTTGCTTCCCATTGTGAATTTCCAATTCACTGTCTCCCTCTTTCTGAAAAATTTGCTCCTTTTGAAAAATATTAGCTCCATCTGAAAAATGCTACTCATGCCATCATCTCCACATCCTTCTGATACGTATCTTCTTCTTGGTGACTTACTCTTCTTGAATGAAGAATTTTGTCCCTGACTCAAAGTCTCTCTTTCTCTCTTTTTTCTAATTCTGACCATTCTTAGTGATTTTACACTTTGTAAAATATACATGCTAAAATAATCAGGTGTTATGTCTTGCCCCTGCAATTCTAGCACTTTGGGAGGCCTAGGTGGGAGGTTCATTTGAGGCCAGGAGTTTGAGACCAGCCTGAACAACACAGTAAGACCCCATCTCTACAAAAAATTTAAAAATTAGCTGGGAGTGCTGGTGCAGAATCAGATAACATATGCTATTATTCTTTAAACTGTAAGTCAGCAGTTTCAACTGGGGGTATCTGGTAAGTAAACGATAGGGATGTTCCTAAACATTCTATAAAACACAATATAGTCCTCCACAACAAAGACTTTTCTGTCCCAAAATGTTAACAGTGCCAAGGTTGAGAAACCCTGTGTAATTAACACACGTGTCCTCTATTATAATCCTCCATATGAGAGGCCTAGATGCAGATCCATGTAATACGTATACAATCCTATCAAAAATGTAATCGATTAAAACACAACAATTTTATTTTCTTACAGTCCTGGACATCAGAATTCCAAAAGTGAGTCTTAAGGGACTGACAATATCAACAAGATTTCATTCTTTCTGGGGCTCTAGAAAATAACCTATTTTTGTGTCTTTTTCAGCTTCTAGAGGCTGCCTACATACCTTGGGTCATGAACCTCTTTCAGCAAGGGCATCACTCTGACCTCTATTTCCATCTTCATATTTTCTTCTCTTACTGTGATGCTCCTGCCTCCCACTAAGGCCCACTGTGATCTCATTTGAGCCTACCGTGAATAATCCAGGTTAATCTTGCCATCTCAAGATCCTTGACTTAAATCACATCTACAAAGTTCCTTTGACATGTAAGGTAACATATTCACTGGTTTGAGGGATTAGAAAATGGGAACCATTGTTGGATAGGGAGGCATTATTCGGCCTACCATATGACAAACCTACTTGCATCTTTATACCTCTCCTTCTTCCTTTCATCCTGTTATAACAGTAAAAATTCCCTTCACCTACCAGAAAACAATTGCCCCCCCTTCTACTCTCCTCTTTGCATCTCATTTTTTCCAAATTCCAGGGGAACATTATAACAGTAAAAATTCCCTTCACCTACCAGAAAACAATTACCCCCCCTTCTACTCTCCTCTTTGCATCTCATTTTTTCCAAATTCCAGGGGAACATTGGTCCTTAATTTGCAGCAACCATCACTATTTTATACAGAATTAATTCATCATTTATCAAATTAAACACAAAAATAATCCTCCCCACAAAAAAAGCTAACACCAAAAGCAAAACTCTCTTGCCCACACATCCCACTTTAGCTCCTATCATCTACTTTCTTTTGCAAGGGTGTGTGTTTACACTATTTTTCTTCTTTAATTCTCATGCATTTTTAACTAACCTCAAACTGTTTTATGTGCCCCACTCTTTTATTGATACTATCTATGTTATAATTGAGAAAACCCACCATTTCTTTTATGATATGAAACTGAAATAAATTAAATAAAATCTACCATATTACTTAGCCAATTAGGAGGAACTCAGCTTTCTTTGTATTTAAGAGCACTTACCTCTTGTTTCCATTTGAACTCACTGTCCATCCTATTTTAACTTTTTTTCTAGCCCCCTCCTTTTCTGCTTGATGCTAAATATTTGCATTCTCCCATGTTTCAAGTTCCTGACTCCATCCTAGATGTGCCCCACTTCTCCAGGCAGTATCATCCAGACCAGGGCTAAGGACTTTCCAGTTATAATCTCTATCTTTATCACTAGTATTTTCATATTGGTGTCCTCCAGACTCCAGACTTCCAGCAACTCTATTTGCCTCTCATAAATGTCCAAGACAATAGAAAGACTCGTAGAGACTGTCTTCAGCATAATTACAAAACTTTCAACAACTCTGCCACTATTTGTTTTTGTCCATGCAAATATAATTTGTCTCCCAGACAATTGATTAGGCTCTTATCTGGCCTTCCTTCTTTTACTCTCAACCCTGCCTCCATATCCATTGATCACTACCAGCAATAGCCACCCTACTGATTCTTTTAAAATTAGAGTTGTGGCATGACTCTCCTCTGATCAAATTTATCTGACATCTTCCTGTACTGGACCAAACTTGAAGTCCCTACCATGGTCTGTAAAACGGGTGCCCATCTCGTCTGTTCCTAAGCCTGTCACTTCAGAGTCTCAATGCAGGTATCCTGGCCCTCTAGCTTTTTCTTGAATACACAAATATGATACTTGCTATTTTTTTGCCCAAAACTTTCTTCACCCAGTGCCACAGTTTTAATGTTTGTGTTCCCTCCAAAATTCATGTTGAAATTTAACCATCAATGTGATAATATTCAGTGGTAGGCTTTTAGGAGGTGATTAAGTGATGAGGGCTTCTTCCCTATAAATGAGATTAAAGCTTTTATAAAAAAAGGCTTCAGACAGTGTCATGCTCTTTTTCTGCACCACCTTTTGCTATGTGAGGACACAATGTTCAAGGTGCCATCTTGGAAGCAGGGACCAGGCCCTCTGAAGACACAGAATTTGCCAGTGACATGATGTCAGACTGACCAGCATCCACAACTATATTAAATGAATT
>NW_012143079.1:2122611-2126997 GCF_000956105.1 Propithecus coquereli | reverse complement strand
CTTTCTTTATGCTAGGAAACCAATGAACAAAATGATTTTTAAGATCTTGTAACTATTACATAGAACATATTGCAATTGTATTTTCACGTGTTCCTAGAGAAAATGCATGCACATAAAGACCGGAAAGAATTTCAGGCAAGATAGAAAACGAAATGCAGAATATTTTTTATGGCAAGACATAAATATACTTAAATGTACATCATATGTGCAAAGCAACAGATTTTCAAGAACCGGTGAATAAAGAAATAACAAAGAAAAACATTACCTGAATGCTCCCCTGACTGAATCACAATTGGTAATTACATATTCACCTACATTTAGTGGTACGCTTGCGATTTAGTATTCTTGCAAATAAGCACTGTGTATGCTAACAGTAATGATAGCAAACCATTTTGAGGTATTACTTAAATCAGACTTCATGTTAAGTGTCCTACATGGATTATCTCATTGACCCCTCAAAAGCACCCTACTCAGCAGATGATGTTTGCATTTTCAAAGTGAGAAAACTGAGGTGTATAAAAAATAAGTGACTGAGACAGGCTTCAAATGCATTCATTGTGACTCCAAAGATCATACTCTTACTGTCCACAACATATCTACATTTACATCTAGTCACACAACTTTGGCATAGGGTTAAGCAGAATGTTACATAAGGAAAACTCAACAGTTGGGAAAATGTACATGGGGAGAGTTAGAGTGGGAAATGGTTTTGTCGACCTACCCCCTCCCAAAAAAACCCTTAGAGATCATCACTATTTATTCAGTGCTACAAGAAATTGCCAAATAAATACATATATGATAAGATACATAAATAGAAAAGGAGATACCAAATTGCAGCAATCAAATTTACTTTTATTTGCTATTTGCTGACGTGGATTCCACACCTTGCTGCAGTGTTAAGTCTAATGTAGGAACATTATCACATAGTTTTTCCTGGATTGTCTTGGAAGTTTTATTTGTCACTGGACATAAGGGAGTGTGTTATTCATATAATGGCTTATGTCGGGTTTTAAGTATCTGATTTTGTCACCATTATTTTGTAAACAAGCTCCTAGCTAAGTATGGATGAACATCTATATTCCTTTTTTCCTTTCCTCATTATATATTCTGAATTCAATACACTGATGAATCAGGCTGAGTGATACCATGTCTTTTGAGCCAGTGTGAAGGGGGTATATTTTAATTTAGAACACAGGAAAATGTTTAAATAGAGCACAAACACTATTCTCCATTGAGTAAGGTTATCATCTTGCATGAAAACTGATAAATGTCAAAATCTCCTGTTGATTGAATAGAGGGAACACAATTTTCTTTCCACATTTCTCTTTCTTTTCAGTATGAAAAAAGAAACTGGAGAGAGGAGTTGTCATAACACAGTTAGATGCTCAGTGTGTGGATTTACAGGATAGAAACATTCAAAGACTAAGCAGAGGACAGAAGTTGACAAAATCATTACTTATATTACATATCATAATACAAGGACATCCTGTGCTCAGGAGCTGAGTTTTGGGAAGCAAAAGAACCAGGCCAGATAAGAACAACTCAGCATTTTGCATTTGGACTCCACAAAAAAAGTACCTGAACAACAATATCTAATTCCTATAGTCTAGCCTCTGTGGCACCTTAACACATAAACACACACACACACACACACACAATTTATTTTGTCCTAGTACTGATTTGCTCCCTAATTCTAGGTTTGCTTTCGTCTGTTACTTGCTTTTTGTCTGTTACTTGCTTCATCAAGACTGCAATGATTTGACTGATACCTACCTCCTTATCAAGCTGCTATTGCCTTTCCATACATTTTGTGTGACAATACATCCCTAAATCATATTTATCACTGTTTTACTATTAATGTAATCCAATACAGCTTTCATATAGTTGTCAGAAATATTATTCTAGAATATTATTATTTTATCATTTTTTGCAAATTTTATTGGTTTCTAATCACCATAATTTCAGAACATGAACTGATTCTGCAACATACTATGACAATGTGATCCCATATACTATTTCCAACCTCTTCAACAACTTAACCTGGTATCTTAAATTACTTTGAACACATTACAGATCTTCTCCAATTAATTCATTCATTTAATAAGTATTTATTGAGCACCCATATGTGGAATGCATTGTCAAAACTCACGTGATACAGTAAAAAAAGAAGTGAAAAAATTCTGCCATTTTGAAGTTTACATTGCTATGGGAGAAAATAGAATGCAAATACATTCTTTGCAAATATGTAAATTCTCACGAAAAGATGAAGGGTATTAAGAGTAAAATAAAACTGAATAAGAGCCTGTGGGGGGTCCTAAGAATGAATATGTTGGAAAATACATACTCTTTTTCAAATCAATATATTGATTTAGAGGTATAATTAATGGACCTTTCATCTTTGATAGCAAAGAGAATATTCTTCTTTTCTTCTTCAATAAACACTCTGAAATCTCTGCTTTCTCTCTGAAAACTGTTTCCAAATTTGAAAGCCTTGCCTCCATAAAACTGCATTTTTTTAGCATTTAAACATTGATGTTTCATGGTATCTCCCAGGTTTTCTTATCACACTATATTTTACATCCCTTTGGAGAAAATCATTCATCCTCAAAGCTTCAGCAATCCTTATTGCGCAGATGACAGCCACATTTATGTATTTGCCAATAACTCTTCCTAGAAAACAGCCCATGTATGGAGCTAGCTACCATATAGAGCCATCTGAAAGTCTCAACAATTCCTCCCATTTTTTAAACTAATTTCTGATCTTTCCTATGAAACTGGCCCATTCAGAAAATAAGAATTCTGGAATAAGTGTCATTCATTCTGAATCTAGAGGCAGAAAATAAGAAGTCATTTTTGATCCATTCCTTTTCCTCTCCAACCACAACTGATGTCTTAACTCCCAAAATCTTAGATTTTCTCTTCTATTTCTATTGCTGATCTCTTTATGCTCCTCATGCTGGACTCTGAATCTACTCTGGTCCCCTCCAATCTGTTTGACACATTAAGGTGCTCACGCTCTGTATGTGTGTGTGTGTGTGTGTGTGTGTGTGTGTGCGTGCATATACATATATATATCTATTATAATCCTTATTTAAAGGAATAAAACTAACCCATATTAATAAACACAATATTAATAATAAACCCAATATTAATAAACACATGGTATATATTTCTACTTTAGACACTTTGTTTGTTTACTTTGCTTTTGTTTACTTTCATTGAATCTGTCACTCACAATATGTGCATGCTCTGGTCTAGGGCTAGCTTGTAAAGCTCCGAGTTCGTTCCTCCTATGTTTTTTTCTTTTTTTTTTGGAAGTCTTTGAGATCCATGATTGGGGTCTCCATTAATGTATTTTTCCACAGGCCGTTGCTCAACATCACCTTCTTTTCTTTATTGCTCTTCTCTCTCCACAAAATTTTATTACTTCTGCCCCTCACTTCCTTAGTTCCTTTCTTTATGCTAGGAAACCAATGAACAAAATGATTTTTAAGATCTTGTAACTATTACATAGAACATATTGCAATTGTATTTTCACGTGTTCCTAGAGAAAATGCATGCACATAAAGACCGGAAAGAATTTCAGGCAAGATAGAAAACGAAATGCAGAATATTTTTTATGGCAAGACATAAATATACTTAAATGTACATCATATGTGCAAAGCAACAGATTTTCAAGAACCGGTGAATAAAGAAATAACAAAGAAAAACATTACCTGAATGCTCCCCTGACTGAATCACAATTGGTAATTACATATTCACCTACATTTAGTGGTACGCTTGCGATTTAGTATTCTTGCAAATAAGCACTGTGTATGCTAACAGTAATGATAGCAAACCATTTTGAGGTATTACTTAAATCAGACTTCATGTTAAGTGTCCTACATGGATTATCTCATTGACCCCTCAAAAGCACCCTACTCAGCAGATGATGTTTGCATTTTCAAAGTGAGAAAACTGAGGTGTATAAAAAATAAGTGACTGAGACAGGCTTCAAATGCATTCATTGTGACTCCAAAGATCATACTCTTACTGTCCACAACATATCTACATTTACATCTAGTCACACAACTTTGGCATAGGGTTAAGCAGAATGTTACATAAGGAAAACTCAACAGTTGGGAAAATGTACATGGGGAGAGTTAGAGTGGGAAATGGTTTTGTCGACCTACCCCCTCCCAAAAAAACCCTTAGAGATCATCACTATTTATTCAGTGCTACAAGAAATTGCCAAATAAATACATATATGATAAGATACATAAATAGAAAAGGAGATACCAAATTGCAGCAATCAAATTTACTTTTATTTGCTATTTGCTGACGTGGATTCCACACCTTGCTGCAGTGTTAAGTCTAATGTAGGAACATTATCACATAGTTTTTCCT
>NW_012143079.1:2112877-2122146 GCF_000956105.1 Propithecus coquereli | reverse complement strand
GATTTTTCTTTAGTTTATATTACTGATGAGTTCTACGTTAGCAATACTATGATATCAGAAGTATTTTTTTAAAAGTAGAGGTTATGAAGCATCTATAACTTTTAGAACCTTTGTAATTTTTCTTCAGAGTACCTTCTGAAGTCAAAGGTCTCCAAAAGCAAAGATAAAAGCCATAGATGAACTCAGTAGGGAACAGCCACAGAGAATGAGTTGAATTATACCATGGAAACCATCTTTTGAAGATTATAGATAATCTCTCGAGGTCAGGTTGGAGTACAGTGTTAATGTCAAAGAACCATGCACACAAACCAAGTTCCCCTGTAACTAGCAGTGATAAATATTTTCATTAAAGTAGTCATTTATGAGTTACTCATAATGAATGACTTCATTTATAAAATTTCCGGTCTATTTTTAATGAAAATACACAGGTTAGACTGACTTATACCCCTTATAAAGGATCATAGTATGCCTTTTAAACTCTCTGTATTGCCCACTTTCACATATCTTTGCAGTGTATGTAATTGCCTGCTATAAAATCATGATTGTGAA
Organism: Propithecus coquereli; assembly: GCF_000956105.1. Classification (NCBI taxonomy): domain Eukaryota; kingdom Metazoa; phylum Chordata; class Mammalia; order Primates; family Indriidae; genus Propithecus; species Propithecus coquereli. The sequence goes on along the minus strand of NW_012143079.1, from coordinate 2,121,597 downwards.
TAAAAATAAAATTCTGATATTAAATGGCCTGCCTGAATCTGGAAACATGGCCTTATGTTTTATCAGAAATATACTATTTTTTGTAAATGTGAGGAATCAATGGAAGTACTTTAACCTAAGCCATTACCAATAATAAAAATAGATGTTGTCAAAATATATTGTTTCCAATTCATGTAAATATTAATATCCAAGAAGGGAAGGAGGAAACCATTAAATGCTTTATAATCTATAAGGATGTAATTATTTGGTGGTTCAGTTAACTAATGACTTAAGTTATTTGGTTTCTTAGAGGAGTTCAATATGAATGCTGAGTATGATTTTTATAAGCTAGATAACTCATATAAGGCAACAATTTCTATGAATTAAATAATATTTTATGAGTTGTAAAATTATAGTAGTGATAGTAGTATATAATTCCAGTACAGCTGAAAATAGGAAATATTTATTATGCTTGTCATGAAAGAGAGAGAATATTTTTAGCTTAAGAAAAACAATATAAAATAGAAATTTCATAAAAGTATGATATATTTTAATGTACCTACATTGTTATTGTGTCACTATGTTCCAAATTGTTAAGTCTAGTTTTCCAGTGTTGATGATCCATCATATAAATAAACTTGGAATATAATCGATGTTCTCCTGATATTGGTATATTTCAGTTTATGTTTTAGCCATTAAAAATATGTACTCAGCATATATTCAGCATCTCTGCGATGATTAAATACCATAATAAATCTGATTTTACTGAAAAAGTTAATGCAATTTTTTTTTTACAATTGGAATGTATATGGTGTACCTGAATTTCTTTTTTATCATTATTTGAACATTTGAGAAGCAAACAAAGCAAAAATACAGTCTAAGGAAATGTCTGTCTTGTTCCTTGAGTATTTTGATAAATTTTCCTTATAAACTCTTTTATAAATAAACTCTTTATCTTTATTAGGAGCCTAGCAATTGTGATTGAGTGTTTTTTTAAGATGCTTAGGAAGTTTCCTTTAGGTAAGTAGGGTTCATAGTCTACTTACTTGATCATAATCTTTTAAATATGCCCATTTCTGTTCAAAACCACCGTTGTAAGTAGACAATATAAATACTTTGCTGGTAGGCCCTGGGTTTACATTATGACATCTCCTTCCATCTACCTATAAAAGGCTTCTCATTCTGTTTAGAATAAAGTCCGAATCCCTTGACATAGCCCAGAAGATTCTATATCATTGTGATGGTTAGTTTTAAGTGTTAACTTAGCTAGGCTTTAATACCTAGTTATTTGATGGAACACTATTATAGATATTGCAGTGAAATCATTGTATAGAAGTGGCTAATATCTAAAATAAATCTATTTCTATGTATGTTTATACATACATACACACACACACACACTTACATTTTACACACTCACACACATTCTATTGGTTCTCCTCCCGCGGGGAGCCCTGACTGATTCAATAAATTATCTCCGTGCACTTTCTCCAGCCTCATTGCCCACTATTTTATTCCCTACTGAGACCACTCAGGCAAAATTTTATTGAGTTTAACATTCTTGAATCAGGGCTGGTTGCTTTTTTTCTCTGATGTTCACGTTCCTAATTTGGTCACTATCTTACCCTTTCTCCATCTGTTTTAGAATTTCATTTTTTTTTTCCCCTGAAAACCATGAGCCCAAAATCTTGTTGCATGAGCGACATAATTATAATGACATGGAGTTAGAAATTTCAGACTTCGTTTCTGTTTCATTCTATTAAGAACCTCACTTATCATTCAGATTATATCTCAATATTTTTTAGATTACTAGGAATATATATTCTACTCAGAGAATAAAATGCAAAAAGGTTTGAGGAGGAAATTGCAATTTTCAAGCAAATTTTCTCAAAAAGATTATCTGTCACCTCAATTGCCTCTCTCCCCCTTGTGTATGTCTGTCTATCTATCTGTCTGTCTATCTACCTATCTATCTCTTTTTTGTGCAACAATATATTTTAAAAACTAACAATGATCTAAATTAAGACAGAAATATTTGCACAGCCTGGGTCTTGGATTCCACTGATGCCTGTTTACTCTGGTTTACATTATGAGAAGAGTGAGGTGGAAGTTTTCAGATTCCTGTCCAGCTCCTTTTCAAGTGTTCTGGCAGGCCATTTCATTCAAGTAATTAAACTGTGTCTAGTCATTCAAAGTTAAGAGTTACATACATACGTAATATTTGTCATACCTGTTTAGTAATATTTTGCTTCTTTGATCTTCGCCATTTTTGCCATTCTAAAACTATTTGGTTTTCTTTCCCAGGAGAAAGGGCAACTTCTCTAATTTGTATGGCACTTTCAATTTGTTGTTTCCTTTCAGTGCATTGCTTACTTAATAGGAATATTTTCCTGCTAAAACTAACAATAATAAAAAATATTCATAAATGTTTATAACGGAGTCTTCCTGTTCTCTCTTGTTCCCCTTTCTTTCTAATTGCAAACTATACTTCACGGGAAATAGTATATTTACTCCTTAATAGCCTTTCTCCTCCCGCTGTTTATTCTTTAGCTAAAGCCATAATCTCACATTTGTGACATTATAATCATCTCTACAGTCACTAATTGTTCTAAAATGCTACTTTAGGTGAAGATATACAGCAGGGAGTCAGTAAGCTACCAAAAAAAAACAAAGTTGCTATTTTCAACTATGCACATTTCTTTGTATGAGAAAGGGCACGATTAGCAAATAGACGTTGATTACTCCAATTGCTGCAAGTTATGTTGCTTTTTAAGTTTAAACAATAGATATGATTTTTAACTTAGTTACTTTTTAGTGCTAATTTATTATAATAATTTTGAAAGCATTTGGTGAATAAGTGTAATTAATTGTTATGCATTTCTTCTGTGTTGTAGAATCCAACCTATGATTGTACTTGCCAAGAGGTACAAAATTCCCTGTTGTTTTCTGAAAATAATTATTTGGGAACATGTTGTGTGGAAAAATCCAGGAAAAAATAAATTATAAAATAAAGTCCTCTTTATAAAATAAAGTGGAAATATAATAACTTGCACTTTGAAAGCTGAATTATATTTGAAAAAAATTGCTTGTAAAATGTTGGATCCCTCTTAATTCTCTCTCTATGAATATTGTAATATTTGTATAAATTTATATACATAAAATATAATTTAATACAAGTAAAATCTAACTCCAGAAACACTGAAGGAAGATATATATTTTTATGAAGACTTCCTAAAAGGGCCTTCATGAGTTTTTATTCAACACACTTCTCAGAAATCTTCTGAGAATTTTTTTTCTGTAGACATTTTTGGCTCTTTTCCAAATCCCACAATTACAAAGGTATTTACCATCTCTTCCCTTCTCTTCTATCAGTGAGATTCTTTCAAAGTAACACCTCTGTCCTCCTTTACCAGTTTGCTTAGCTTTCAATACCATAATGACTGCCCGGATGCTAGGACTAAGTTCCTCCCTCTTGTCTGATCTAAGTGACACAAGGCAACTTGTTCTATTATTTTGTTTCCATGTATATATATATATACATATATATATATATATGTATATATATATATGTGAGTGTCATATTTTCTTGCATTTGCTACATTCCTTAAAAAATACTAAAAGTTTTGCTCTTTCTTATAACGGTAATAATTTCTTCCTCAGTGTATTGTCACAATAAACAATGTACCATGTTATCAATATCCTACTTAGGATAGGATATCAACAAATGTTTATCCATCCATTGATAAGCATCAAAAATATTGAACAATTTAGAAATAACTCTCACATCAACCTTAATCCTATGTTTCTTTTTTTTTGAAAACAATAACAAACTAATCAGGAAAGATCATTTCACAAGGTGCCAAGGCACGGTGCCTAATCGTCAGCTCCCAAAACATCAGGAAATCTTTTCTCTTCTAGCAATTGCTGACATTTATATAAATTAACACATTTAAGTATTCAATGAAGCAATAACTTTTTTAATATTATAAATACATATTTATAATAAATCATATTATTGTTTTTGTGAATTTCTGATTAATTTAATCATTCTAGACTCTATTTTTTAAGCAAAATTTTATTGAGTTTAACATTCTTGAATCATCCTTTTAAAAGATTCTCCAGGAGGAGCCAAGATGAAGGACGAGAAAAGCCGTCAGTCAAAGCGTCTCTGCAAAAAAGACGAATTTTAGAGGAAAGAGAAAAAAATAAGCTAGCAGAGAAACATAGATTGGGTGAGGGTCGGAAGGAAGGGTGCCTGAAACTACAAGAGACTCCACGGGAAGACATTGCAGAGGAGAACTGGAAGGAGAAAGGTCCCGAGAGGCTTGGAGACCAGCGACAAGGGTAGGTGGAGCGGTTAACTTCCCCCTCCCTTGCATCTCGGACTGCGGGTGGCTCCTGAGCGGCCGGAGAGACCTGCTGACACCAGCCCAGAGACAGCTGCCGCCAGTGAGCAGTGGCCTCTTGCGGACTCAGCGCCGGCCTCCCAGCCCCCTCAGGGCACCTCCCCGGGCGCAGACCCGAGCTTAGCAGCAGACGCCATAATGCTCCGTTCTCTCCTTCCCCCTCCCTACATGTGGGTGCCCAGAGAGACAATTAAGCCATTACATGGAGTCATCTCCAAGGAACGGGACCTTTCCTTTAGGGGCCCTACAACAGACTGAGGGGTACTCAGACTGCGAGTTCCCTACCCGCCAGCCCTCCCAGGTGCTACTTGCCTAGGGAATCCAAGAGAGTGGGGCAAATCCCGACGTGGAGTGAAATCGATCCAGCTTGGGCACCCTGTAGGTGGTTCAACTAGCACCTCTCCCCGTGGCAGGGTCATGGATTGATCTCGAGGGTCCAGGAGACAGGCCTGCAGACCAGACCCCATACACCCAGGTCAGGAACGCACTGCCCTGGGGCACAGAAGAGAAAGATGTGAAAGAGTCTACTGAGGAGTGTGTGCCTTCAGGGGCAGATCCATGTGCCAGAGCAGCAACCCTCCTCCCAAAAGAGGCCTCTGCACCCAGCTAAGGCTATGATCCTGGATAGGGAAACTCCCGGCCCACGTCACAGCCAGGGGAGCTCCATTGGCCTGAATTCCCGCTTGCTGGAAGAGGCCCGGAAGAGGCCACGGAGAGGGGGAGAGTGTAGGGGAGTGAGACCTGCTCCAGAGTGTGGGTCTTGGACAGCCCCAGCCCCCAAGCCCAGACTTTCAGCTGAGTGGAGCCATTTCAGCCCCTCCTGACAGCTTTGCACAGAAACAAAGAGCAGAAGTTTGACCCCTGCTAACAGCAGTTGTGGAGCCTGAAGGCAGGCTTACCCAACCCAGCCCCACCCAGAATAACTACCTCCACTGACACAGAGAATAAGGACACACATGAAAATTCAAGGGCCCCACCCATCACCCGAGGCAAAAGAAGGCCTCTTCAGAGGAATAAGAGCTAGCTACAAGATCCAAAAACAGCACCGCAGCTCGCTCCTCCCTGTAAGTGCCACCTACTGACAGGGAGGTCATCCTGCACATCCTTTTACTGCATCTACTGATTCATCATAAAGAGTGTGGTGGAATCACACCGACAAACACCACCTACTGGCTCAGAGACTAAACAGAGCATATCATTATCCAAACAAAAATCTAAAGGCAAGAAGGAACAACTGATCCAGATGGGAAAGAACCAGAAAAAGAACTCTGGAAATATGAAGACTCAAACGGAAAGCACACCCCCAAAGAGGAACAACAGCTACCCAGCAGTGGACATTAACCAAACTCAGAACACTAAAATGACAGAAGAAGAATTTCGAATATGGATTGTAAGAAAACTGAATGATATGCAAGAAAAAATGGATAACTAACACAAAGAAACCACAAAAAAAATCCAGGACTTGGAAGAAAAATTCACTAAAGAAATTGAAATATTAAAGAAAAATCAAACCAATCTCCTGGAAATAAAGGACTTATGCAGGGAACTACAAAACACCATGGAAAGCCTCAAGAACAGGGTAGACAAATAGAAGAAAGAATCTCAGAGATTGAAGACAACTCCTTCCAATTATATAAATCAGTCACAGAAATCGAGCAGAAAATTAAGAGAAAAGAAATAAGCCAACAAGAAATGTGGGATTATGTGAAAAAACCGAACCTGAGGGTGATAGGAGTTCTGGAAGGGGAAGAAGAAAACGCTCAAGGGCTGGATAAGCTATTTGAAGAATTAATAGAGGAGAATTTTCCAGGCCTTGTTAAAAATCTAGATATACAGGTACAAGAAGCTCAATGGACCCCAGGGAGATTCAATAGAAATAGGAAGACACCATGTCACGCAGTCATCAGATTGACCAAAATAGCCACTAAGGAGGCCTTTCTACAAGCTGTAAGGTGAAAGAAACAAGTAACATACAAAGAAAATCCCATCAGAATTACTCCAGATATCTCAACTGAAACCCTACAAGCAAGTAGAGACTGGGGCCCCATTCTCACTCTTCTGTAACAAAATAATGCCCAGCCTAGGACATTGTACCCTGCAAAACTAAGTTTCATATATGAAAGAGAAATAAAGACATTCCCAGATAAGCAAACACTGAGGGAATTCACCAAGACAAGACCAGCTTTCCAAGAAGTATTCAAAACAGAATTACACAAGGATCAGCACAATAAACACTCAAGAATGTGAAACCACACAGAAGTTAAAGACCAAAGGCTAGATTCCACAATGGCTCAAGACAGAAAACAAAGAAACAAAATGCAATCCAACAGAATGAACAGTAATTCAACCCATTTATTTATTCTCTCAATAAATGTGAATGGTTTGAACACCCCTCTCAAGAGATATAGACTGGCCCAATGGATAAAAAAAAAAAAAACATGCCAAGCATCTCCTGTCTCCAGGAAACGCATCTAACCTGCAAGGACTCATTTAGACTCAAAGTAAAGGGGTGGAAATCAATATTTCAAGCAAATGGAAGCCAAAAGAAGGCTGCTGTGGCAGTTTTGGTCTCAGACAACTTGGTTCTTAAATCAACGAAACTAATGAAAGACAAAGGGGATCACTATAAAATGGTGAAGGTACAGTTCAACAAGAACACATAACAATTCTAAATATGTATGCACCCAACTTAGGTGCACCCAGATTCATAAAGCAAACTCTACTTGATCTAAACGAATTGATAGGCAACAACACCGTAATAGTTGGAGACTTCAACACCCCACTGACAGCACAGGACAAATCCTCCAAACAGAAAATTAACAAAGAAATAATGGACCTAAACAGAACTCTAGAACAAATGGGCTTGACTGATATTTACGAGACATTCTACCCAAAAACCACTGAATACACGTTCTTCTCATCAGCTCTTGGGACATTTTCTAACATTGACCATATTCTAGGACATAAAGCATGTCTCAAAAAATTTAAAAAAATAGAAATCATACCATGCATCCTCTTGAATCACAGTAGAATAAAAACAGAAATCAACCCCAACAGAAACTCTCATCTCTACACAAAGTCATGGAAATTAAACAACTTTCTGCTGAATGATTCCTTCATAAATCAGGAAGTAAAGATGGAAATCAAAAGATTCTTTGAACTAAATGACAAAGGTGACAAAAGTTATCAAAATCTGTGGGACAGCCAAAGCAGTCCTGAGAGGAAAGTTTATTTCCATAAATGCCTATATCAAAAGTCAAAAAGATAACAAATAGACAACCTAATGAATTGACTCAAAGAACTGGAAAAAGAAGAACGTACCAACCCCAAACCCAGCAGAAGAAGGGAAATTAATAAGATCACATCAGAACTAAATGAAATTGACAACAGGAAAACTACATGGAAGATTAATAAAACAAAAAGTTGATTCTTTGAAAAAATAAACAATATTGACACACCGTTGGCTAAACTAATGAAAAACAGAAAAGAAAAATCCCTAATAAGCTCCATCAGGAACAAAAAAGAAGTTACAACTGATGCTGTGGAGATTCAAGATATAATTTATGAATCTTACAAAAACCTTTATGCACACAAACTGGAAAATGGAGAGGAAATGGACAAATTTTTAGAAACACACAGCCTCCCTAGGCTCAACCAGGAAGAAATACAATTCCTGAAGAGACCCATATCAAGGACTGAAATTGAAACAGCAATAAAAAACATTCCAAAAAAGAAAAGTCCCAGACCAGATGATTTCACACCCGAATTTTACCACACCTACAAAGAAGAACTGGTGCCTATCCTGCAGAAATTATTCCACATCATGGAGAAGGATGGATTCTTCCCCAACACATTTTATGAAACCAACATAACCCTGATACCAAAACCAGGAAAGGACGCAACAAAAAAGGAAAACTACAGACCAATATCCCTTTTCAACAAAATTCTAGCTAACCAAATCCAGGTGCTTATTAAGAAAATAATCCATCATGACCAAGTGGGCTTCATTCCAGAGATACAGGGATGGATCAACATATGCAAATCTATAAACGTAATCCATCACATAAACAGAAGCAAAAACAAAAACCATATGATTCTCTCAATAGACTCAGAAAAAGCTTTTGACAAAATTCAACACCCTTTTATGATAAGAACACTTAACAAAATAGGCATAAATGGGGCTTACCTAAAAATGATACAAGCCATTTAGACAAACCCACAGCCAACAACTTATTGAATAGGGAAAAAATGAAAGCATTCCCACTTAGAACTGGAACCAGACAAGGTTGCCCACTATCTCCACTTCTATTCAACATAGTGCTGGAAGTCCTGGCC
>NW_012143079.1:2107237-2110682 GCF_000956105.1 Propithecus coquereli | reverse complement strand
TTGGGCAGGGAGGAGGGGAGAGGAGGGAGGAGGGGGCGGGTATATGCATACACAAAGAGTGCAATGCACACCACCCGAAGGATGGACATATTTGAAACTCGGACTTGGGGGGGCAAGGGCAACATACATAACCTAAACATCTGTACCCCCATAATATGCTGAAAAAAAAAAAAGCTTCTCTGGTGACTGTTCTTTATTTCCCTTTTTTGAGACACTTTTGAAAACAAGGTATTGCTGCATTCGTAGGGTTACCTTTAATTTGTTCTTAGTTGCTGTATGCCCTTAGAGATCCAAAATCACTTTTCATTTTTATCTTAGTGGAATTGAAAATATTACCTACAAGAGGGTCAGATCATATGACCTTGAGAAAGAGGACTTAATGAAGATATACTATTGATTATTTCTGAATATCACCTGCCTAAATCTCTGTAAATGGTGAAGGATACAATAGAAAACTGAGAAATAACTTTGAAAAAAGTTATCTTTAATGTTTCAGGTTATTCTTTCCTGTTTTGAGAAATATATGAGTTGGAATTTCTCTGTGTATCACCTCTTGCAAGCAATAATTTACCTATTCACCCATAGCAAATTACAACTCATGTATACAAGAGAAATACATGAACTCTTGAAATAAATGAAAAGCAGATTGCTTCTCAGAAGACTAGATACTACCTCTGACTTCCACTTGCTCTTTTGTTACTGTGGTTAAATTGCTTAAAATGTCTAAAGTTCAGTGCCTACTAATATAAAATGATGGAGTTTTATAATATGTCATCTCTAATATCATGGCATATTTATGAATAAAGATTGTCTATAACAATACCTGCCACTGGTATTATATTACTCTCTCGCTCTCTCTCTCTCTCTGTATGTATGTAGAATATGTATGTGTGTGTGTCTGTGTGTGTGCATATATATATATATATATATCTCACATTAAATTTTTGATTCTGTAACTGACATTTTAATATGACTAGGCTTTAGAGGACATTATTTGTCTTGTATTACATTAGTTATTCAAGTTCTAACCTACCATATTTTCCATTATTGAAATACAAAGACGTAAACAGAAAGTAGAACAAGCTGTGCAATGTTCAGAACTCCATATGGGTCTCCTTACAAGTCATCTGTGTTGCTGTCTTCAGTTTATTCATTTATTTTATAAGGAAGTAATCCCATTAGAACTCTAATTCTATTAAAAATCTATGACAATTTCAAAAATAATATATGAAAAGACTAGGAATAACAAGGGAGAATAAATATGTTTCATAGATTCAATTGTTTAGGAATTGAAAAGGATCAATCACGTAGTCCAATGACAGTCTGTAAGAGTCCACCTCTTCTGTCTGAATCACCTCAATAAACTCTCATCCAGCCTTTGAATGCTTCCACAGATGGGAGTTCAAAAAACTTCCAAGCTGGCCAATTTCAGTTATGGACAACTAACAATACTCCCATGTGGTGAACTGAGCTTCTTCTTGTGATATCAATTGTGATCATTAGTTCATGTCTTGGAGGCAATAAGGTCTAATTTTCCAAGGAAATTTATGCAAACACCTGAGTATAGTTATTTATCAGCCCAATAGTATTTCTCTTTTTCAGATTAAGTATTGTCAGTTTCTTTAATTATTCTTGTAGACACATAATTAGTGGTCTTAACACACTCCTCTGGATATACGCAAGTTTAGCAATGATTCTCTAGGATTCTGTGCCTGGAAATAAATACACAACTGCAGCTGTGAGAATTTAATACTAGGTCTGGTGAGATCTTTATATTCTTTCGCTGGACACAATCTTTTAATTAGCATTGTTCAAGGTGAAAACAAATATTTATAGCAGTTCAAGCACACTTTCAGTTTCGATGTAGGCATTTCTAAATTTGAAATGTTTTCGGAAATATAACAATTGTTCAAATCTTCTGGACTCTTACTATTCTATTTTGGTAAGTTCTTGAATATAGTTTCAAAATGCCCATGTTTATGTATGCATATTGAATAAAATTTAAAATTAACCATTAATTAAATTATAAGGAGAAATGGATTGAGGATGATTTTTAAATAGAGTGAACAATTAGACAATGGATATCTTAGTCTGTTCAGGTTGCTATGAAAAATATCATAGATTGGTGGCTTATAAATAACAGAAATTTATTTCTCACACTTCTGGAGGCTGGGAAGTCCAAGATCAAGGTAACAGCACATTTGGTGCCTAATGAGGACCCACTTCCTCATAGTTGGCAGTCTTCTTATGTAACCTCACATAGAGGAAGGGGCAAGGAATCTCTCTGGTGTCTCTTTTGTAAGGACTCTAATCCCATTTGTGATCTCACTGCATTCATGACTTAATTGACTCCCAAAGGCTCCAGCTCCTAATACCGTGACCTTGGGAGTTAAAATTCCACTGTATAATCCAAATAATAGCTGGACTAGGGAAATGTTATAAGAGAAAAGAAGAAAATGCAGGGAAGTAATGACTAATTATGGTATTGTGGTTTTAGCAGGATCAACTAACGTGAGAAGCCCTACATCAGTAAGTAAAAGATGAATACTAAAGTAGATATATCCCTCAAAGAGAACTGAAGACAGACCAATGTAATATTATCTAGGAAATTATTTATTTACTATTATGCCCTTGATTTCAGCCTGTATGGCATGAACTGTTCTGACACTAATGAATAAAACAGAAATAATGCACAATTTCAGTTCCCAGAGATTGGCAATCTAACAGAGATCATTAACTCATTAATTTGCTATAATAGAACTCTGAAAATAAAGTTGAGCTAATGAGAAACATAGGTTCAAATATGTCCATATAAAAACTTAGAGTAACTAAAAATGGAATGCATTTATACAATGATATAAGTACTATAATTGACAAAAAATGAAATACCTAGCAAGAACAAACTATTTTATGAAGTAGCAAGAATAAAATTAAAATATTAGTCACCGCCTTAAATATGAATGCATTCACTTCCTTTGTTAGGGAATCAAATAGAGCAAATTTATCTTCTTGCTATTTATAAGAAATTTTACCTAAAAATAAAATGGGACCCAAAGATTAAAAAGAAGGAAAGGATATATATTTCAATGAGCTAACATTAAGAAAGACCAAGCATAGTGATACTAGTAACAGAATAATCCACATCCATTATTCTCAGAGCTTGTACTGTTAGTTATATAAAAATTGAAATCCACATAGCATCTTAAATATAATAAAAAACAAGATTGAATTAAGTTATAAATCAATATTACCTAAATACTAATACTTTATTTCCACCATTAAAATATATTACACCCTACAAACAAAAGATAAATGAAGTGTTGTAAAGAAATTAAGAATTAGCTTATAATGTAGAAAAATCTGTCTATCTATACTCCAAAATCAGAAATCAAACACTGTAGCCTACAATTAGAATGCATTGAAATTATATTATAATTAAATATAA
>NW_012143079.1:2091940-2106990 GCF_000956105.1 Propithecus coquereli | reverse complement strand
AGATCTTTGAAATGACCTATTTATTCAACCAAAACTGGTAAAACTTTGCAATAAAAAGGAACACACATCCATATGCACACATCCCAGAAATACAAATACAACATGAGGAAAGGAAAATAAATATAATAAAGCTAAAATAAGGTCAAAATAATAAGATAAAATTGACAATTTTGTGGTGGAATACAAATTGCTAAAATCTAGAAGTTATAGTAAAGCCAAGAATTAGAAAACCTGAATAAAACATGAAATGTAGAATGCAGTTTAAGCATTATCTAACGATTACTCCATTAAGATACACCAAATTAAGGTAACTTTACAAGGAATTCTATTTTAGTAGAGTCAGATGGATTGTCTATATTTATTTCATTTTAAACTTAGGCATAAAGTGGCTTCAAATAGTTTAACATGTAATTATAATTGTGATTTCTATCTGTTATATCCATATACACATCTAATATAGTTCTATTGCTTACCTATTCAATCACCTATCCACATTTCTTTTTCCTTCTTATTTATTTTAACAGATTTTGCGGTTACAAATTGAATTCCATTGCATGTATATATTGTATAGTGGTGGGGTCTGGGCTTTTGGGGTACCAATAGCTTGAGTAGTGTACATTGTACCCCGCAAGTACTTTTTCACTCCTCCTCCATCCGCCTACCATCTTGTAAATTGAATCTCCAATATCCACTATACCACTCTGTGTACCTTTGTGTAGCTGAGGTGAGGAATAACCTAACTATCCTGATGTGATCATTACACATTGTATACACGTAGTGAAATATCACTCTGTACTCCATAAATATGTAAAAGCATTATGTGTCAATTAAAAATAATAATAAAAAACCACACAGAAAATAATAGAGGTAGGCAAGGATGTGGAGAAATTTTAAAGCTTGTGGGCATGTACAATGGTGTATTAGAAAAAATAGCAGTTTGTGAGAAAACATTATAGCAGTTCCTCCAAAAAAAAAAAACATATAATTACCATATAATCTAGACAATCACTTTTGAGTATATATCCGAAAGAAAGCAAAGACTCAAAAAGATTGACAGATGAATGTATAAACAAAATAATATGTGGTACAACATGGAAAGACAATAAAAACATTAGACTAACTGAAATAAGCCAGTTACAAAAGGACAAATATTATATGATTATATAATATTAAATAGTATTTGAGGTAGGTACTTAGTGTAGTCTAATTTATGATAACAGAAAGCAGAATGGTTGTTGCCAGCACAGGGAAAAGGGGCAATGGAGAATTATTGTTTATGGGAATGAAGTTTCAGTTTGGGACGATAGGAAAGTTCTAGATATGAACGGTGATGATAGTTGCACAACACTGTGAATGTACTTGATGCCACTAAAATGTATAATAAAAAATAGTTAAAATGGTAAGGAAAAAAGTCACTGCACTATTCTGTCAAGATAGCCAGTGGATCTGATGGTAATGTGCCTACTGTCTCATGTCCTCTTTTGTAAAATTAGTAGCCTGGAATAATTGTTTGTCAATTAATTAAACACTCTATTAGTCCTTGGATAGTACACTGTGAGAAGCCCTGGGGATGTGGGTCAACAAACTTACAGCCAGGATATCTGTCAAATTCATAGATATTTACAGGATGAATAACTCCCCATTCCAGAATGGAAGAGATCTGATATAATCAACTTGCCACCTCCTGGTTACCTAGCTTCCTCAAGAGACGAGACTATTAGGAGGGCTCACCAAAAGTCTTTATTGCTGGTAGGTAATACATTCTTCAACAGTAGTAACTAGATCAACCTTGAAGAGCAGGAGCTCATACTTTAGTTCCATGCACACTTTCCATTTCTGCCACTTTATTTACTTTGTTTGTGAGTTGAGCACATAAAATGAACAAGGAGAGGCTTGTTAACATCAACTGGCCAAGTCACCCTTGGCTATCTTACATGTTTTTTTAGTGTTTGTTTTCTTGTATTAGTGAGTAGTACAAATTTTTCACAATCTGATCAATACACATGCCTCTACTCTACATATCCCTGATCATTTAGTCGACTAAGTTATTTCCCACCATCTAGGATTCCATATCTATTTTTACTGGAGCCACTTCTCTCTTCCCACAAGGTAGATTACTGGGTGCACTATCTAAAATTCTTTTAAGGTCATCCTTGAGTAAGGGTATAGGGAAACAGCTGCCAATTTTTGGTCTGCACAGCATATTAAACTGACTCATCCCTGAACTCAGCACTGATTCCTCCATTGTAACTTGATCACAAGGATCCTCCATGAGGCCACAGCTGAAAGCTGAAAAAGAGATGTCAGTACAGCAGAGGTAGTTGACATAGGATAGGGTCTGGGTCACTTCATACAGTTCGTGCATGCTCACTGTATATTTTTGAGTGCAATACAGGAAAAGTCATTTCCATCTTGCAATGAGTTGCTTTCTGATCTTGTAACTTGGTGGATTTGACAGTAGCCTGCTCATGATGGTCAGGTCTGGCTGCATGATCATGTGACATTCCATGGTCAGATGCTCTGTATCCTCCAAGGGACCAGAAGCATGCCAAGAGGTATTCTGCTTTTTGCACTAGAAATCTAGAGGTCTGCAGTAGGACTTGTCGGAAATGTAAGGTAGCTCTTTTCTATCACAGATACCTATTGTAGCTTAGATCTGAGAGCTCACATAGCCCAAACTGCTGAACTGCTAGTATAATCAGCTAGACCTACTGTAGAGCCCTTTCTTACTCTGAGCTCAATTCATAATTATCAGTCTTCAGCACACCTATTAAATAGGTCAGAAGAGTATTCTCAAAAGTAGAACATTCTAAATTCAAATATTAAGAAGACCAGCCCTTTGCAACAACATGGATGGAATTGGCTTTCTTTTTAATGGCAAGGGTTGCAAGGTATGGCAACTTATCTTTTACTTTAGAGCGGATGTCCTGGAGTGTCCTAGACAATTCACCCTCTAGAAACTTAATCAATGTGGTAGGTCCTTGAAACCTCTGGAATAGTTATCTCCATCATCTCGAGTACATGTATCTTACCAAGACATCCAGATTAGTTGCCATTTTTTTCTCATCAGATTCAATTATCATGATGGCATTGATATAGTGAATCAATGGCATGTATATAGAAATTCCAGATGGTCTAGATTCTGTCATATTATATTGTGACAGAGAGAAAAATAGTGAACTTTTCAGTGGGGCAAGACCATGGGGTTTTCTGTATAATGTGAATACAATTTCATATAATTTTCCACACTGCTAGGTATGGGAAAATGCATTTGCCTGGCAAAAGTGTTTACTAGTAGCCAAGATTGTGTTGGTTGGCTCTATTAAAGATTCCATATCCCGTACAGCAGCTGCATTTGGGGCTACTATGTGATTATATTTGTGGTATTCTACTTTCATCTGTCATTGTCCATCTGGTTTTTTCAAATGCCAGACTGGTGAGTGAAATAAAAATATGACGAAGAGGCTGGGCGCGGTGGCTCACGTCTGTAATCCTAGCACTCTGGGAGGCCGAGGCGGGTGGATCGCTCCAGGTCAGGAGTTCGAGACCAGCCTGAGCAAGAGCAAGACCCCATCTCTACTAAAAAAAAAAAAAAAAAAAAAAAATAGAAAGAAATGGTCTGCACAACTAAAAATGTATATATAGAAAAAATTAGCCGGGCATGGTGGCACATGCCTGTAGTCCCAGCTACTCAGGAGGCTGAGGCAAGAGGATCGCTTGAGTCCAGGAGTTTGAGGTTGCTGTGAGCTAGGCTGATGCCACAGCACTCTAGCCCGAGCAACAGAATGAGACTCTGTCTTAAAAAAAAAAAAAAAAATGATGAAGAACATGTGATTTTTAAGAACTTTTTTCTCTTATTACCATAGAACACAATTATTTTTATTTTATTAATATTTTGATGAAGATGGTAGGTCACTTTTAAGGTACTTTATTTAGCCTATTCTATTACAATAGCTCTTCCTATGCAAGTTAGGGAACAAACCGGAATGATCTTCCAATTGCTAAGTATATGTGTTCCAATTATATATTCAGTAAATTACTTCCAGGTAGGTCCATGGATCTAGTAGACCCACTGTAAAATGGACCTGCATCAAGAATTCTTTTAAATATGACTCTTATATAACCCTATTCTAATAGGGGAACTATGATAGCACTTTGGATTCCCAGGTATCAGTATCAACTCTACCCCAACGAAGGATTCTTAAAAGATCTGGATAGTTCCCTTTCCTTAATGTACGGTTACCAGAGAATATAGATTTGGTTAATTTAGATCATAGCTCTTGCTTCTTTAATTCACTTAGAGAAACACTGAAAGAGTCAATATAATGTGTCCTTGCTAGAATGTTTAAAGGATATTCCTTCATGAGAACCTAATCTTTTCTTGGATCAGTTCTCTCCTTAGGTCAATAGGTCTGAAAACTGGACAGAGGATTATGACTACTATTGTAGCAGTTGAGTACTTATACAAAAGTAAATTGTTGTTGAGCCATTTTACTTGCTCCTAGGAACACCATATTATATTATCATATTCATAAATCCTAGCAGGTTAGAAGCCCCAGCTCTCATTTTGAATCTGTTGCCCATTATGGTAAGTATACCCACCTTATTTCTGTTTATTAATGCTACCACTTGGCCTTTGAATTGCTAGTATCCTATGATAACAATTGCTGCCAGGGAACTCTATTCCGTAATAGCATGCCTTGCCATCAGTCCTTGTCTAACAAGCAATAGGCATGACTAACCTACTCATGGAAGTCAGGATTTTGTATTTCTGTATTAGTGAGTCATTGACTCTCAGCTATCCCAGAGGTGGGGGTTGAGTGAATAAAATTTCCCAGGATAAGGAGGCTCACATCAGCTGGGGATAATTCTCTGGTGTAGCTGGAGCAGGTTGGAATAGCAAGAAGGGACAGCTATCAGTAGATAATATCCATTTCTCACACAGTTGGGTACACTCATTCTTGAAATGGAATTGTCTTTAAAAAAGCTGATGCTTCTTTTGTACTTATTCTCATATTATCTAGCAATGTACTAAATAACTCTGAAAAAACTGCTTTACATCTTTTTAGCTTTTGTATTTGGAAAGTAAGGAAATGGACTGAAAGTTAGCTAGGGCTTATTTACATCTAATATTGCAGTAAATATTCTCCTTTTCTAAATATGGAGAAAACAATATCTTAAGTTTCATTTTGATGAATTTATAAAATAATAATTTGAAGGATAGCATTTAATCTGTAAAGTGTTACATATATGCAAAGTATTCCTAATTACATAATCATTATTTGACCAATCTATCCATTATCAATTTACGCTAATAAATATTTAATAATACAAGGTCATAAATGTATTACATGGATCTGCATCTAGGACTCTCATCTGGAGGATTATAATAGAGGACACAGGTGTTAATTACAGCAGGATTTCTCAACCTTGGCACTGTTAACATTTTGGGCCAGAAAATTCTTTGTTGTGGAGGATCATACTGTGCCTTATAGGATGTTTAGCAACATCCCTATCCTTTACCTACCAGATATCCCCAGTTGAAAACTGTTGGCTTACAGAACAACAGCATATGTTATCTGCTCCTATAACAAACTATTTGTGCAGTCAAAGGAGAGTCCAGATTTCTATATGAGACATTGCTAAAAATTTCAGAATAAAATGAAAATGTTTCATTTTTAAATTATTTAAAATCCAAAGTTAACACATATCCTTAGTTTACATAGAATATTGATATTATATATATACATTATTAATTGAGAATTTATCTGGTTATCAGCTCAAGTAGATACATTAGGTTGATGCAAAAGTAATTGTGGTTTCAGACTGTGAATTTTAAATCATTATAACTAGGCTCAAATACATCTTTATTAATCAAAAGAGGAACCACTACAATCAACACATGTTTGCCAACGAGAAATAAGTTTGTATATTCCTGTAGTGTAAAAATCCATGCTTCGGGATTCCACAAACTCTTGGAAAGCATATTCTGCATCCAGCTGGTCATGGAAGCATTTTCCCTGCAAAAAGTTGTTGAGATGCTTGAGGAAGTGGTAGTCGGTTGGCAAATAGGTCAGATAAATATGGCAGATGAGGCAAAACTTCATAACCCAATTTGTTCAACTTTTGAAGCATTGGTTGTGCGATGTGTGGTAGGGGCATTGTCATGGAGAAGAATTGGGCCCTTTCCGTTGACCAATGCTGGCTGCAGGCATTGCAGTTTTCGGTGCATCTCATTGATTTGCTGAGCACACTTCTCAGATGGAATGGTTTCACCAGGATTCAGAAAGCTATAGTGGATCGGACCAGCAGCAGACTGCCAAACAGTGATCACAACCTTTTTTTGGTGCAAATTTGGCTTTGGGAAGTGCTTTGGAGCTTCTTATTGGTCCAACCACTGAGCTGGTTGCCCTATAAAATCCACTTTTCTTTATTTTTTTAATTTTTTATTTCAACATATTATGGGGATACAAATGTTTACATTACAAATATTGCCTTTGCCCCACCTGAGTCAGAGTTTCAAGCGTGTCCATCCCCCAGACGGTGAGCACCTCACCCATTGGGTGTGAATATACCCATCCCCTCCACCCCCTTCCTACCTGCCCTACACCTTATGAATGTTACTACTATATGTGCACTTAAGTGTTGATCAATTAATACCACTTTTCATTGCATATCACAATACGATCGAGAAATAGTTCATTGTTGTTGCATGTAATAAGAGATGACACTTCAAAACGAAGACTTCTTTTTTTTTTATTTTCAGTCAGCTCACGAGGCATCTAGTAATCGATCTTGTTCACATTTCCAATTTGCTTCAAATGCCAAACGACCATTGAGGTCTTCAGCAACTTCTTGTGTAGTTGTAAGAGGCTCAGCTTTGATGATTGCTCTCAATTGGTCATGGTCAACTTCTGAAGGCTGGCCACTGCTCTCCTCATTTTTCAAGGTTCTCATCTCCTTTGCAAAACTACTTGAACCACCACTGCACTGTACCTTGGTTAGCAGTTCCTGGTCCAAATGCGCTATTGATGTTTTGAGTTGTCTCTGCAGCATTACGACCCATTTTGAACTCTAATAAGAAAATCTATGGAATTTGCATCATTTCCATAGTCTAAAATAAACAGCAAGTAATAAGTCATTAGCAAAAAGCATAAAGTGATAAACGCACATTAAAATGATGTATAACATAACCACATTTATTTAAGAATGTATTCCAATGTCAAATGGAAAATTCAACAATGCTAAAACCAACTGCAATTACTTTTCTGGCACCCTAATAAAGAGATTGACACTGGAAGCTCAAAAAAGTTATAATTCAAAATATCTTTATTGTATTTCTCAGGGTGGAACACAGAAGCAGAAAGCCTGAATTGTTCAGTAGGTTGCATGAATAACCTTGGAAATACTCAATTATAGCTTGAGTGTCTAGGATGGCAGAGCTAGATGTGTTCAAGCAACTAGAAAAGAAGAGGAAGTATATCATATTTTGGATAATGCTGAAATTCTCATCTACTGCACTTCACCTTTCTCTAAAAGCCTGCTTCCTGGAACAGAATAAAGGTGATGGGGGTCTAGAGAAGCCAGAATTTCTTAATCAAGTGGTGTGATTTTTCCACATCAACTCTCCAATGTGGACATTAGATGGATGAGAGCATCCAAACTACGGAGACAAGTCACTGCAATATACAGACCTCATGGAGCACCAAAATCAAAAGTGTTCCAAGCAGCTTGATCAGAAGCAGAAAATACAGGACAATTATGTATCTCAATGGCTGACTCAGAACAGACAGGGGTCAAAATGTTTTTTCTCTAAATGTTCCAGGAAGAAAGAATCCTTGAACAGTATGAGTTCTTATGTCTAAGGGAATTCGTATCAGGAGAGAAGTGATGGTGGTTGTTGACAGGAGACAGATACTTAGATTAAAATCGTATTCCTTGAAATCCATTATCAGCAGATACTAAAATATCACCTCTGGGAGTCCCTGTTTCATTTGGGGGCCAGTACTCCTCTGTAGCAAAACTTCTTACCCGTGGGCTATATGGTATGACAGTTGTCACACAGACTATTGAGCCCAACAAAAAATGTCCAGAAAAACTCGATTTAATTCTGCAATTGGAACACAAAGAAGAGGAATAAATAACATAGAAAATTCTTGGCACCGTATGTTAATTTGTTCAACTACATAATATAAAATCTACTGTTTGTACAAATGCTAATAGTCTAAACCTCTGAGCACTGACTCAAAGAAATTTACTTTTAAGTTTCTAATGAAACCTTTATGAACACGTCTTTTTCTTCTGCCTGACTTTATGTCACATCACTTCTTTTTCCATAATATTTTGACTCAGACCCATTCTTCCTGTCCCTAAAGGCAGAGGATCAGCCTGACCTATTTTATTTAATTGCCATTTAGAGTTTAGGAGATTTTTCCATTTTGAAAGCAGAATTTTTCTAATCAAAGGTATTTCAGTAAAATGTACTTTGAAACAATTGAAGTGAACTAGTTATATAATGAGTTCCACTAAACAAATTCTAATACAAAAACAAGCAAAAGTAAAACAGGATTTTCATCATTTATCATGATCTAAGAAGTTTCAGTAAAGCTAATTAAAAACCTTTCTCATTTTCACAGTAGGTAATGGTTTCAATCAAGACTTTAATAACTATTTCAAAAATTATTAAAATATAAATATGTTTCTATACCAAGTATCAACTTTCAGGTTGGTTTAACTACAAAACGTGTATAATTTTAAAGTAAAAAAATTAATTGTTCATCTAATGAGTCATATTATAGTCATCTACACACTGTCTTTGTAAAAGTATATTTAAATATTATTTATAGTGTTAGGGAAAATTGTGAATAATATCTATAGAATGCAATATTAGATGCCCTTTATTTTTGCTGTAGGCACATCACCTGTCATTACACTTGTTATGTTTTGTGCTACTATCAAGTCACTGTCACTAAACACTGAACATAAAGCCAGGTAAAGGAAAAAACACTATAAGTACTTGCTCCCTGAGTTGGATGTTGGTTTAGCCTTCATTGCTCTCAAATCCTCATTTTAGAACAAAGCTTCCTTGTCCATTGAATATGAACAGAGATTTCCAGTGCTTCTTTTGAGTAGATTGTTCTTCAGTTTCTAACCTCCAATAATCCAACCTCTGATAGTATTATGAAGAGAGCATTGACATCCAAGACATCTGATTTAATATTAAGGACATTTTTTATATTCAGACCATTCTTTCCTATATTGAACTGAATTTGTTCTATACTCAGAAGCTATTCTGTTGCTAGTTTTTTACTTTAATGTACCTCAGGATGGACATGCTTGAAGCTTTGAGTTGGGTGAGGCAAAGACAGTATACATAACCTAAACATTTGTAACCCCATAATAAGCTGAAATTAAAAAATAAATAAATAAATAAAATGCATTTATCAAAGATGAACTCTATGCTAGCTTCTATACAACATATATTTCAAATAATAACACAGTACATTACTATATGACATATTTTCAAATATTTGAAGGCATTTGCCTATTTTTTCAGACTAAAGTTGAAAGTGTGTTAACAATTTTCTGTTGATTTTATCTCTTAAACACCATTACAATCCATAGATTTATTTTCATATTCATTGCCACATTCATAGTCAAAGCTTTCTAGTTCTCCTACATTCATAAAAATTATCCATTAAATAAAGACAGTAATTCCTAAAATATGCAAAATTGATTTATTTTCTCACTGCTGAACACTTATTAAACAGATTTTCATTGCAACACAAATATAATTTGTAAGCTTTATAAAATATTGTACAAATATCCTGCTTGATCTGATCCTTGTATACATTTTTCAACACCAATTTTCACTACTCTCCCTTTTAGACATGTCACTATTCAGTCAGATATGAAAGATTCCAAGATCTTTCCTGCATTTCCTCTTTAGGGATTTCATTTAAGCTCACTCTATCCTAGGAAAACTATTCACCTTTTTTCAGGAATGATCTGAGAAGAAATCAACTCTAACTATCTCATGGCAGAAATTGCCAGCTGTTTACCAAACTCCATTCATTTTTCTTCTGAGCTATATTTCACATGTAACTAAATGGATGGAAGCAGAAAGGATGTGTGCTACTTTGGGAACAAGACTTTTAAGAAGTAATGTGCCTCCTCCAACTCTCTTTTTCCTCTCATATTGGATTCAGGCAGTAACAAGATCCCAGGAAATTGCAGAATCACTTGAAAACTGGGTGGCTGAGAATGGAGAGCCACACCCTAAGGAGAATATTTTCCCTGGACTAATAAGCAAGTTTAGTATTAAATTTTTCATGGTCATCTTCTTTCTTTTGGTGTCTATTTTCCTTTCTCATTATATTTTAGATCTGCATAATTGATATTACCATCACTAGGCACAGTTGAAGATATATGAGAAAAATAGACAAAGTATATTACATTTGTGTTATACTTTTGAAGGAGTAAGACATAAACAAATCAATATATATTTATAATATTTGAAGCCATAAAAGGGGAACAATAAGGTGATTGAGAATGCTGACCATGAACGTAACATTACCAAACATGGCCAAGTGGGAAATTCCAGTGCTAGGTCCTTCCCCAAAAACAACTGATGGGCTTGTAAAAATTGTTATAACTGACTTTCCAGAATACTAGATTCTATTTAAAACCTTACAACAAAGAGGGGAAGACTTTATGAAGAAAGAAGCTTGTTTTTTGGTTTTGGTATTAGAGTAATGCTGTTGTTATAAAATAATTTGGGAGGAGTTCACTCTTATTCTACTTTCTGGATAAATCTTAGACTTGATATTATTTCTTCCTTAAATACCCAATATTGGGCCTGAAGATTTCATTCAAGACAGATTTTTAACTAAAAATACGTAGTCTTATGTATATATAAGACCATTCACATAAACTATTTTTTTTGCATGAACTTTGGGATTTTTGTCTGAAGAAATTTGTGCATTTTTTTATCTAAGTTGTAGATATATGGGGTATTAAAGAAATCATTCCTTATTATTTTAGAAAATTTCTATATGGTCTATAGTCGTATTTATTCTATCTTAGCTTATTGGGGAATCTATATCTTTTATTTTTCACTTGTTTAGTTTGCCTAGACATTTTTTCAAATTATTAATCATTTAAAAATTGTAGGGTTTTTTTTGTTTGCTTGTTTTAGAGATTTTCTTCCTTGTCCATTTTCAAATTATTTGATTTTTATTCATTTCTTTATTATTTCATTTATTTGACTTCTTTGGTTTTAATTTGCTCTTTATATTTTAGATTTTTTTAATGTGGAAAGTTAGGTTATTTATTTGTGACAGATCTATACTTGTAATATCGTCATTTAAGGATAAAAATTTGCTAACATGTATAATTTCCCATATGATTTTCTTTTTGACCAAATGATAATTTTAAAATGTGTTGTTTAATTTGAAAATATTTCGGGAATTTTTTCAATATCATTTTTATATTGAATTTTTGTTTAATCCATTGTGGTCAGAAAAGATTATATGTATGATTTCCATTTTCGACATCTGTTGAGAATTTTTTTATATCCCAAAATATAACCTATGATTTTGAATCTTCCATGTGAACTTGAAAATATGTGTGTTATGCCCTTATTGGATGGAATGTTCTTTAAAATGTCAATTATATCAAGTTGGACAAGAGTGTTCTTTTCTTCTACATCATTTTTGATTTTCTTTATAAGGAACATGTTGAAATCTCCAGTTATAATTGTTTGTATCTCCCGTGAGTTCTATTGGTTTTTGTTTTATGTAAACTTTAGTACTCTGTCCTATGCAAATACATGCTAGATATTGTAGGGAACACTTGAAGCTCAAATAAATTATATTCATAGTTTCAAATATCTCTAAGTTTTATATTGTTCTTATGATCAAGGTGTGGCTGGTTTGCTGAAATTTTCCCTCAATTTTCTTATTTCACCCTCAACTTTAGAATATTTCTGTGCATTGTTATCTCAGAGAGTGCCTTTCGTCATGCTAAGGCTGCTGCTTTTGCTCACTGAGTGCTAGCCTGTTAGAAGAAAATCAGGATCAATGAGAAGGGTCCCTTGGTATACTAAGAGCTAAGGATATCCAGGACAGCTTAGAATATCCTCAACACCCACTGGCAGACTGAAGTAAATTATATGTATGACTGCAAATGACCACACCCTCGGTACGGACATATTTTTCTTTTTTTCTCCAACACATTTAAACTGTATCTTGTGGTCCACATGGTCTGTTGCTCTTCCACTTTCAATCTCAGGCTTTTGTCTTTAGGCAAGAAGAGTTTTGTCAAAGATTTTTGCCTCTCCCCTGTGGCTCCTGCTACCTTCTTCTAGGCTTGTACCAGGTAGGCGTTTTTATCCCGGCTTTCTGCCATTTCTCAAACTTCCATGTGTATACCTTCTGGAGTTTCATGCTAAAGAGCACAAGTGTGTCTATGAAATCTCAAACATATCTACAGCTCTCATGCTAAGCCACAATCAGTGTTTAGCAATTAATTGGGAATTGTAGCTGAAGGTTTCTTACTCATGTGAATGACAGGACTGTCTTCCCCTTCCCCTCCATCATTAGTGAGCCAGTCCCTGGGCTCTGGTTCTCTGCACATGCATCTGTCTTACTTTAGAATTTAGGCTATTACATTGGGCTGTAACCTTAGATCTCTGATGGGTTTAAGAAGATCTTATTTTTTTAGATTATCTTACTTTCCTTGTTATTTTGGTAGAAGCAATACTCTTTCCAGTTTTCTACTTAGGGAAAAGTTGAAATCCTGGTTTACATTTAAAATTATATCATTACATCATATAAAATTATATCATTACATTATATCATTACATAAAATTATAATATTACAGTACACTGTTTTTGGTAATCTCTTGTGAATTTCTTCATCTAAATAATGTATAATTTATATTCCTGGTTTGTCAAATTATCAATTGGTTTAAGAATCTTTTCTGAATCTTTTCTGAGACTTCTTTTCAGTCAATAGTATAATTCCTGTAGAGAGGTAATTTATCAATTCAAAATATAACTCAGTTTTTGTTGTGTTATTTTTTTCTGTCTAACATCTCTTCAGTAAGTCTCATCATTTATATTCCTTACTTTAGCATCTAATTCTATGAATTTCCGAGGCATGTGGATTACAGAACCAGCTATTTACTCTTCAAAACCTAGAATCATTGTATTCATTTAAATCCCCCAATAAGGCATTAAGTAGTCTGTACTGATGCTCCCAAATCTACACATATCAGTACTGAATGGTTTTCTGATAACTCTTAGTATTGATTCTGTTACTGCAGCTTTAAAAACTCCTGTCGATTTTCATTCATCAGAGTTACTTCTGAGAAAGACTTTTTGGTTGGTTCACAATTTCTCTTTGTCTCTCATTCTGTCTCTGCTGTATTACTGTTTCCTAGTGACTCTCCAAGATCTATCATAAGTTTAAAATTCACTTTTATGGAAACTGCTTCTTTGAAGAAGAAAGCAACAAATAAATGTAGAAGCAAAGTTAGAACTAAGAAAGACCCAACTCTACAAACCTAATGTGTAAGTTGAATTAAGTAAAGATAGTAAATGAATTTAAAACTTTTGGGTGTATTCATTTATTAATAATATATTCAAAATGGAAAAGTAAACTTTTACAATGTACAGGTATGGCAGTACCTCATCCAAGTGGTCAAACAATATCACCAATAGTAGTAAATGATAATTAAGATTGATTAACTAATAAGGGACACTTTTAAAAGTCTTTCAAATTTGACACACTTACACTATTATTTTTATCAAAAGAAAAATCAATAATACATACACTCATATTGGAAATAATAGAACCACATGGCATCTTTCAATCAGAGCCTCAACTTCTGAGTTGCCTCTTGTGGCTATAAGATAAGGTAGTGGTGATGGATGCCTCATGCTCAACTGTTTCACAGCAATGGGAAGAAGAGGGCAGTTAAGGTAAAACACTAGCGAGCAGGATATACAAACATGGAATTGATCCACATTTTAATACTTGTATTCCTGCTGTAAGGTGTATGTTTTAGTCAGTTAACAGTAGTAAACCTTGTGTGCATGTATGCATGTATACATATACGAATGCATTTACATTATATAGACATACATATGCATATGTACACATACACACACATAAACATATATATCAAGAGAAGGGGAAAGAGAGAATTTCTTCAAAACCAAAATGTGGAAAGCAAACTCAAAATTTGATCAAATTTTATGATTTGAGTCTGAAAATTTATCTAATAGAATGCGGGAAAACTGCAGGAGTTATATCTTCAAATTATGTGATATACTTGTATACATATATTTTTTCTCCCCTCTAATCTCTCTTACTCCTTCTGCGATTTCAGTTACACAGATTTTAGACTTTTTGATATTATCTAACTGGGTCCATGGCTTTGTTCATTGTCCATTCATTTACACTGTTTTTTTATTTGTTTGTTTGTTTTCTTTTGTTTTTCTGTCGTTCTTCACACTGGATACTTTTTATTGTTCTCCCTTTAAGGTCACTTGATCTCTCTCTTGCCATCTCCATTAAGCTGTTAAGTTTATCTAGTGAATTTGTTATTTCAGATACTGTACTGTTTAGCTCTACAATTTACATGTGCTTCCTTCTTATAACATTCACAGCTCTTTTAAGAATTCCTGTGTTTCCCTTAATTGTGAACATATTGTGTTAATCTTCATTTAAATTAGTTATAATAGCTTCTTTAACATCTGTCTGTTATTTAAAAGATTGACTCTTGTTATTGGTTTTGGTATCTTCTTTTTCTTATTTTCAGAATGTTTTCCATTTACCTGGTTTTTCATATATCAAGTAATTTTAGACTGAGACATTGAAATTATGAATGTCAACTTGTTAAGACATAAGTTTATGTGATTTTTCTCTGTTGTTAGGTGTTTCTCTTTTTGAGCATTTGATTATCTTCATTGAATAGGAATCAAAAACAGTTTCTTGGCCCCATCTACTGTCTCATTGTAGATATATAATTTTTTTTAGCTGAG
>NW_012143079.1:2076278-2078553 GCF_000956105.1 Propithecus coquereli | reverse complement strand
AAGTTTTATTTTATAGACATTATTTTTGATTTTTTTATCAAATCTAGCTCCTATTTATAATATTGTGAATTCAGGCATTTTAGTGTCTAATAGATTCTAGCCATGATATTCTGCGTATTTTTTATTTTCATTTCTAGTTTTTCTTAAATATTCCTGAGGAAACTTAAACATAAATGATTTAAAAGTCTCTCTCAGAATGCCTATTGCTCTGTTAGTTCTTGGGATATGGATTTGACAACTCCTAGATGTACAAATTGTCAGCTGTTACCCAGTGCTCACAATTACTAATAACTTACCAACCGACTTGGTTTGACTGAACTTTAGTGGATTTTCTTTCCTCCCCACAGGCCCTTAAATTTTGGCTTGACTTCAAGCTTCACTGATGATCAATACGGTGCTACAGAGAAGAGTATTTTCTGTTAAACTGCCTGATCCTGCTGTCTAGTCTCCTCCACCTGCTTGTCCTATTTACCTACAAAGTTCCTGCTGGCTATGTTTGCCTTTGTTTGTTATTTTGACTGTCACTTTTCCTGATCATTTCCAGCTGTTAAGTGCTGCTAATTGCAGGCTGATTGTTCTGTTTTTGATAGTGCCTTGGGACATAGCTTGCCTCACAGACTAATCTAATCAGATTTGAGCACTTTGAAGGGAGAGTTCCTGAGGTCAGTGTTTTAGATTTGTTCTGACCACAGGCAGGCTTTCCCAGCTGTCTCTCTCCCAGTGTTTCTCTCTGGCAAACTACCCAGCTTACAATAGTCTATATCTCAAATAAATCTACCAGTCCTTCCCAGTTGCCCTTCATCACAACTTCCACTGTTTCAAGAGCTTTCATAGGTTTGAATATCTCCACACTCTGTTGCAAATAAAGTCAATTTGCAGGGAGGGATTGGAGTTCTGCTTCTCCCAGGGCAAAATCCCTGCACCACAATGCTCTTGCTGGGGCCATGGACAATGGTGTGACTCTCACAGGGTGGGACCCCTACCCAATGAGTCAGAGTAAAGGCAATCAGGACACTAGAATTCTGCGTGGCACAAGGCAGAGCCTCCATTTCAGGAGCAGGAAGCCAGTGGAAGAATGGAACGTCTACCTCTTGGCTATGCTCACCAGAAACAGCCTCCTCAAAAGTAGTTGGGGACAGAATGAGAAATGTTGATGTTGTGCTCCTCTTTGGAACACAGTCTTCATATTGGAAACTGCGGGGAAAGGGGGAGCCCTGCATTCTTGGCTGGACAGGTATGGAGTGGAATTTTCCTTGCACACAGCTGGGAGGAGGCTGGAGGACATAGGACTTGTTTCAGATACCACAGACTCTTAAAATTCCCAATGAATTTTTGTAGATATTCTTAACTAAATATTTCCTCATTTGTTTTATGTCCTAAAGGATATTTAAATATACTCTTTTTTAAAAAATAATTTTCACTATTTATGCTGAAGAGCAGGACCATGGAGCTCCTTATGCTCTCATGCGAGAAACTGTTATGTTTACTTTTAAAATAATCTCTTGTCACTTTGATTAAACAGGTAGCCAACTGATTTTTATTATTAACCCATGATTTTCTTAATCAAATGCCCAAACTTTCTGACAACTTTTAGCATTTTGTCTTTCTCAAAGTACATTTTAAAATAAAGATATATTTTGCACATAAAACTGCCTTTGAGATTTTTCCAGAGGGTCCGTGGAAAATCACAAAGGATTTGATCTTTTAGTTTGTAAAAATAGATATATTACAAATTTCAAGAGGAGTGTTATCAAGTCAAAACAGATACTTAGCCTTCCCTATATTAAATTTATATAAATAAATTATTAGTATAAATATTTTTAAAATTATACAAGTCCCCTAGCAATTTATCAGTGCCCTTAGTGCCATGGCATATTTTTATTTATCATAATCCTGTGATATTTTGCCTGATATTTATTAGACAACAGAAGCATAATGTTAGCAGTCATAATTTCAGTTACTTATTAAAATATTAACTTGGTCCCTATTTCATCTCTTAAATTTGTATCCAGTATAGTCTAGGCTAGTGATTTTCAACTAGATTCACATTGCTTGCTTAAGGAGTTGTACTGATATACAGGTAACACTCCAGACTTAATGTCTTTACTTAGTAGTCTTAATATATCTTCATATATTTTAATTATAAGCTTGGTACATTCATAATATGTCTTGGAATTATTGTATGTTATATACGAAGACATTTCTTCTGTAAAGATTATATTCATCTATTTTCATAAATTAGATGAATTGATCTTTGATGAAAACAAGATTAATA
>NW_012143079.1:2073564-2076178 GCF_000956105.1 Propithecus coquereli | reverse complement strand
TATAGAACTATATTATTTTGTTTGAGTGCATCGAAATGGTGTTGTATAATAGCTATGGATAACCTCTCAATTTTGATTCCATCTATGCCACTCTATTAGCTGGGTGGTCTTAGGCAAGTGATATAATCTGTGTTACATACAATGTGTTCTTCTGGAGGATAAAGCTAAATAATACTTTCTCATAGAATTGTCAGCACATTACTGAATAAAATGTGCACTGAAAATGATGGAAATAATTATATCATTAGAAAAACTGGAGCCCTTGGATTGTAAAATATGACCAAAGTTCATTGTTAACAACCCCATGCAACATTTCCTCAAGAGGCATAAATACAATAACATACATGCAGACACTTTTTCATTTCCAAAAAGAAATGTCTCTTTTGATTTGGCAGATGGTCCTTGAACAAGTTTGAACAATTGTTTGGGATCATTAACTCTGAATTAGTTAAGAAGAATAAACAGACTCTGCACATGAGAAACTAGTCCATTTACCTTAGAAAGAAATAAAAGCACATTTCTTCTGGAAAGGTAGTGGGACTGGCAGCAATAAGAGAGAATAAAAAAATATACTGAATTCAGAAAGAGAAGACTTTTGTTGTCTGTTTTCTTCCTGCTTCTCTCTCTCTCTTTCTCATCTATTTACTAATATCATATCTATCTATCTGTCTGTCTATTATATACTTTGGGGAAAAAAGCAGTAACTTTTCCACACTTTATTTGCTTTACCTATAAGTTACTATCACCAATTATAAAATATTATCACTTTTAGTCCTCAATATCTTCTATAGGATGTATTGTTTTTCTTACTCAGTTTAAGTTAAAAAATAATTTCAGAAAATTGGATGGGAGCCATATTTCAAAATAATGTCCTAAATATTATACAGTATTGAGGCACTTGGTGGTGTGGGGAGAATATTGAAGGATGAGGTTTTTGTTGTTGTCTCTCTTTGTGCTACCATCACCATATATGGCCACATTTCCTCAGCTTTCCCAATTATAGGTAGGGGCAGTTTACTCATGTGTCTTTCCTGATTCTAGGAAACAAGGTCTCTTTTGGTCATTTAGTCTATTTAGACATATCAGTTTTCCTGGATTCTTCAGTGGATATTTTGGCACTCGGGATTAATAAATTCTTCCAGGACTTCATTGGTCCATAGGAAATTCGTTAAGGCTGTCTAAGACACTTAAGACACTATCTACTGTATATTGACACTTAGATATTTCATCTTCCTGAAATCTTTTCACCTATCAGATTGGCTCAAGTCTCTTCTATGAACTCATTCTCCCTAAACTAATGGATGAATGTTCAAATTTCAACATACCCAGGGACCTACCAACATAGATGATTTTACCTTTCTCCTTGTGATTTCCTAGCTCCACCTATATAGAGAAGTATTATCAGATTTGGGAAGTTTAGGATGCATTGAATCCATCAGGCAAATTTTATGCCTTGAGTTTCCTTGAGCTTTGTTCTCTCTACCAATGCAAAAGCATTGTTCCTAATTTTTAAACATCTATTGCTTCAGGCAAAAAAAAAAGTCTTTATAATTCAGCTATCTGAATGCAGTAACCAGCAAGACAGAAAAATCAGATAATATTTCAAAATATCCTCCTACTAGACTTTACATCACATTGAATCTTTAAATTTAATTTTTGCATTCTTAAAATATGCCTTTCATGTTGTGCTGATAACTCAGTTTTCAGGGCTCCATAAAAGCTTCTCAGGTTTGGAATTAGCTTCTCTTGGTTTTATGATTAGACCCAGATATATTAAAATGAATGTTTTGATTTAGTGGCCATTGTAGACAAAACATTGACTACTACATAAATATTTAAAATCTTCAAAGGATATGTGACAATTTTAATAAGTAAAATAATAATCTTATTATTACTATAATTAAATGTTTTTAAGTTGAGATGCATTTTTGTGGCTCCCTGATTCAAAAGAATTACATCAGTACAACCTATTGGTTTTCTGTCTTGATAATATGTATACATAGAGAAAAGCAAATAAACTAGAGGTCAAAAACACATTGAAAAACCACAGACATGTAAACATTACTGTGAAATTATATTCTAAAAATTACCTCCTTACAATCTTTTTATGGATGAGACTTTAGATCATGTGATGGTTTTGTTGTCATAAACACTGTGCATATTTTTACATACTTAAAAGAGAATTTTATTAAGTATATCCCTGGAAGCAGAAATTCCAGGGCAATGATATACATATGAAATTTTAATAGATAATGCTAAATTATTCCTGAAAAGTGGCAGCAATTTTCTTATCATCAAAGATTATACATGACATGATCTATTATCCTAAATCTTGACTAATATTTATAAAAAATGCTTTTAATTTTTTCTAATATAGTAAGTGAGAAATGGTACTTTTGTTTTTACTTTTGTTTTTCTTACGTTATAATTTTTACATATTTATTGGCTTTTTATTCTTTCTTTTCTTGATTTGTCACTTTTTTCTTGTACAATTTTCTATATTGTTTTATTAAGCTTTATATATTTTAGATAGCAAATCCTTTGCCTGTTATGTATGTTCCAATTATTTTCTCCCAGTTTGTTACTATCATTATTTTTGAAACAATTTACTAAA
>NW_012143079.1:2071543-2073514 GCF_000956105.1 Propithecus coquereli | reverse complement strand
TTGAGGAGCTCCCAATTTATGTTTTGTGATCACGATTGTATAATAATTTCAATGAGGTTCATATCAAAAATAAAATATGCCCTTAAATTTCGGTAATGCCTCAAAGTATATTTGAAAGATTTGTAAATGTGTCACAATATATTTTTGCCAAATTATCATTTGGGTTGTGGAAATTTGTTAAAGAAGCAATAAAAAATTACTAGCATACCCCTCTACCTCATTAATCATTCTTTCTTAATCTCCTTTAGAGATTATTGATGATCCTTTTTTCTCTTCTGCGCACCAGATGGGAATCTTTGGACCACTTCTCTTCCTTACTCAAATTCACTCCTCATGTTTTATTGTTGTTGTTTTTTTTTTTCCCAGTCTTAATGGCTTCGGGTACTCTCAGAATTCTGATGTCTACTGTTATGAATTGAATCGTGTTGTCCCTTCCCCAAACATGTTGAAGATCTAAACCACAGTAACTGTGAATATTACTTTATTGTGAAATAAGGTCTTTGCAGACCCTACTAATTAAGTTCATCAAGTTAAGATACTGTCATTAGGATGGACCCTAATATAATATGATTGGTGTTCTTAAAAGTAGAGGAAAGTATCTTGTAAAGACAGAGACACACAGGAGAATACCATGTGATTACAGAAGCAGAGAATGGGGTGATGCAGCTCTCAGGCAAGGAAAAAAAACAAGGATTGACATGAGAAGCTACGAAGAAATAGGGAGGATTCTACCCAGAGTTTCAGAATTCTGGTGACTCTGATGACACCTTGATTTTGTACTTCTATCTTCTAGAACTGTGACATAGGTTTGTTTGCTTGTTTGTTTTTTTTTAAGCCATACAGATTATAGTACTTTGTTATAGAAGCCCTAAGAAACCAACACAACTACTAAGTTTACAATGGTAATATTAATACATTCCTTGACAAACAGATTCCTCTATTCAGCTACTTACTAGATATTTTGATCAGGATGTTGCACTGGATTATTTTTTCCTAACATGGCATCACCAAGTCCTCTTCTGAGGTCTCTTCTGCATGGTGAGGAAGAGCTAAGAGGTACATTTCCTGGCATCTACTTCCCTTTATGGATCTGGATTAGGGTTGCCAATGAGAAGAATTCATAGAATATTTGGATGGTAAAAGAAAAAAAAGGTAATTGTTCTCCAATGGGAGCGGCACCCAGGTGAGTAAAGACCATGTCTACCTGATCCATTGCTACAGATTGAGACAGTCACTTGAGATTTGAAAATTTCCCAGTGAATGCTTGAAAACTATGGGCTTCAGTGCTTTTGTGTGTGCTTGGCTCATTTTCTAGCTACAATTCCCCTGACCTTCAATAGTGATTTCCCCAACCATTGTGCTTGAAGGCCCAGGTCATCCAATATCAGTATAAATCCCAGTTTCTATATCAAATGTAATTCTATTTTCTATATCAAATTTTTGTTTTCCTGAACAAATTCAAAGCAATTCAGAAGCACAATAATCATTTCAACTACACCATGCCTAAGACTAACTCCTACCCTTTGCTGTTCCCTCTCCTGACCCCAGACCTACTCCTTCTGAAGTATCCCCAGCTCATTCCATAGAAACCTTGTCTACCTAGGCAATTAGGAATGAATCCCATCACCATTCTCGATTGCTGTCTTTCTCACAGACTCCATTCTCAATCTACTGAGAAATTTTATTTCAAAAATATCTAGAATCTGACCACTTCTCACGACTTTTTCACCAACACCACCCTGGTCCATTCAAAGTTGTCTCAATTCTGATCATTGTCATAGATTCCCTTCTGCTATTACTCCCTTGAAGAATATTCTCAACACAAAAGTTAGAAGAATAAGATTTGTTAAAAGAAATAAAATGTGGTATATGTATATCACGGAGTACTATTCAGCTTTAAGAAACAATGGTGATATAGCACCTCTTGTATACTCCTGGATAGAGCTGGAACACATTCTACTAAGTGAGGTA
>NW_012143079.1:2068451-2071493 GCF_000956105.1 Propithecus coquereli | reverse complement strand
AGCTATCAGAAACACTTCTCTGGTATAACTTGAACTGCAATATTATTCACCTTAGAAGGAACAACTCAATAAATAAATTACAATGCAGACATATGGGATTTTAATCCCTTTATGAGAAATAATGATTTTTCCCACATACTGTAGTAGATACTTGTCTTTTTTGGTGATGCTTGACAGTATTTAAAATATTTGACTCACTATTCATTTTATAGTCAGATTGCAACAGTTCTTTGTAGACTCTTCTAATTTTAATGCAGTCTAAAGATCACTAGTGCCTTTAAAACATATAATATCTTATTCATTTTTAAAGCTTATTGTATCTAGTTTTTATATCTCAATTACCCTGATTTTATCATTACACATTTTACACCAGTATCAAAATATTACATGGACCTCCAAAATACATATGTACATATGTACATATGTACAGCTATTATATATCAATAAAAAAGAAGTGTCAACTACACTTATTATATAACAGATTTTGTGCAATATTAGTTCTGATTTTGTAAGTTATCTGAAAAAAAATCAAAATATACTATTTGAAATACAGCAACAATTACTAACTTTTTCATAAAATTATATTTCCACTGATAATTGTGACATGTAAGTGGCAAAAAACGACTTTAAACATTCATATAAATTAGATATACATTTACAACAATTATCTAGTCATATCATATATCCTTTCCTAGGTCCCATTATAGGAAAAAATCTTGACCTGTCTGTGAAGAGGACCAACCACTCTACAATTAGTGTCAATAGTCAGATTTGGCCCCACTTCATACCACGTTCATACAAGACTGCTTCAAGGATCTAAAGTGAAGTGACACTGGTGGCTATGTTGAAGGAAAAGAGACTTGTCATCATAATATTTTGTAACATTGTTGCAATATTGTTGTAATAAATCAATACACAATGGGTATTTTGTATTTAAAAAAAACAGCTAAAGTATTTTTTTTCAAAGAATTTAGATATCAGTACCTAAAGTTTTATTTTACCTGGCTGTAAGGGAAAAGGCCTTTAGCAAGAAAATTAAAAAAATTTACTCTCATGAGGGTACTTTTATAAGACAAAATAGTGCCCAAAATGATTACTTACTATAATTAGTTGTTATTACAATATTCTGTTTATCAACATAAATAATTTGCATGTTATATTTCAATGTTTGTAGTAAGTCTGTGGGAGCAAAGGATTAACTATTAGCCCACTGTAAATCCAGACTTTCTGATAACTCCTCCAAAGTTGTATTTTAAAATAGCAACCTAAGGCCATCATATCTCTTAGCTTTATGCAGAATCTCTACTGAGAAAACGATTCTGACAATCTGAGAGATGTGAAAGCAAGGTGTAAAAATGGAGTGCTACGGTGTTCAAGTCCCTGATTGCAGATGTCACTTTTGCAGCTCTACTCTGGTGGTCCAGTGGTTCACTGACCTGAACCATTCAATTCTCCCTTTCTTGTGTTTTGTTAAAATATGTTTGATTTAACTTTCTGCTACTTGAAACACAAGTATCCTGACCAATAAAAAAGAGGTTCACATAAAAATTTATAGAAGTTTAATAAGATATATTGATAGCAGGTTTATAACACCAAAGCAGAAGGAAGTAGAAACAAAATGGAAAAATGAATTCATGGCATTTGGAAACAAAGTGTCTCAGTGATGTTTTGGAATCGAGAAGAAGAATATCAGTAGTAAGGTTTCTACTTTTAATGAGAAGAAATTAGAATCCATAGTTTTTATTATTTTCTTTTCTCAATACTGTGAAGTCAGTTGGAATTATA
Organism: Propithecus coquereli; assembly: GCF_000956105.1. Taxonomy (NCBI): domain Eukaryota; kingdom Metazoa; phylum Chordata; class Mammalia; order Primates; family Indriidae; genus Propithecus; species Propithecus coquereli. The sequence continues at coordinate 2,069,708 of NW_012143079.1, read as the reverse complement.
TACACATTTGACAAAATTTGAATACATTTTAGACACCAGGAACTTTGATATACATTCAAATAAGCTCGTGAATATCCACTACTCATTAAATTTATTGCTCACAGGAGTTGAAACCACGTATGCTAGAGGCAGGTTACAAAAGACTGAAATATCATTGTGCACAATGTAGGCAACACTACAGAAGTGTTGATGGAACAGAAGAATGGCAGTCAAAGAAAAAATATTGACTTAAATGATGCATTACGAAGTCAGATATGCAGAAGTCTGGACTGAGCAATATCAAATCTATTGCAAGCTAGTAATTCAGAGATAATTAGAGCCTCCTGGATTGTCATCTCTCAAACACATTCTGGAAATAAAATGAGTCAATGAACTCAGGGGAGGACAATGCAACTATAATCAAGATTGTCTAAATTCATAAATATTTATCAAGATAATTAAAAAGGAAATTGTTTATATTAAAATCTTAAGAAATATTTTAAAAAGTATATTTCTAACTAAAGAAAATGTTATCATAACTGTCTTTTAATAGTGTCTTAAAATTAGCTCTGAAAAAAATAGTCTCTGTTGAGAAGATTCAGTTTAAGGACAAAAACAAAAATTTTTCCTTTGTTATACTGAAAGGTTTCCTAGTAAGAATTGCTTATTATGCCAAGCAAGTTGACTATTTTAATGTTTTCTTTTATAATTAAGTTAGTTTCTTAAATGTTATACTTACACAGTCTTTCCTTTAACATGTCCTTAAACGTGGGTTCATGGAAAGGTCACTGGTAATGATTATAAACTTTAAGAGTGCCTTAGTGATGGATTTTTTTCTTCAGTTGCTCATCACCGGGGGAGTTCTATATCTAGAAATAAAGGAGCAGTAATTAAGAGCACAGAGTCCTTCAGGGTTTCTACTGTAAGTGTAACTCAGGCATGGTGGGGATTAATGCAGATTCTTGCTGAAATTCCTAGACTCCTAATGCATTCAATTATTTGGATAGTGCTAAAATATGGGAGAATAATCTTTAGACATTTTTGTAGCAAAATATACTGCATCCTGTTAATATGTTCAGAGACAGAAAGTAATCTTTAACATTAGTTAATTACACATTCTTGAAAAGCTCTAATTTCACAACTACATGCGGACACATTTGTGAAATATAGAGTGAAGTAATAATATTCAATAATAATATTCAATAATAATATTGAATTTACATAATTTTGAAATATTAGGGAATAATAATAAGCAAAATTTCATTTGGTATTCAAAAG
>NW_012143079.1:2067382-2068401 GCF_000956105.1 Propithecus coquereli | reverse complement strand
TTTTTTGAGTCTGTTCTGCACATGCATAGTACAAGGGTCAAATAGATATGGTAGACAGAATTTGGGCATCTCCTTTTTTGTGTACTTTTCACAATTTGTGCCTCTCTTTGCAGCAGCTATCAATTCCTCATTTTCAGTTCTCTTATTTCCCAGGCAACAATGAATGGATTTCCATTACTGCTGCTACCTCATATGCTATAATATACACATCCTCCAACAAAATCCATACAAAATTGCTCTCCTCTGAGTATATACCTGTACTGAAATCTAGATTTTTTGTTCACCATTGTTGTTTTTTGTATCATATCGAATTTCATAGCGGTTTTCTGAAGACAGTCATTCATGTCAGATCTCATTCTTTAATAGAAGGTTATGTCCTCACAATACTATTTTCATAGAAAAATTATGTAATATGTTACATAATATATTACACTGTTTTTTTTCTCAGGGTTTTTAAATGTTTCCTTGGCCTGGAATGTATCAGACCTTTGTGCAACTATCTTCAGCTAATCTTCAAATATGGCACTGGTCTTTTGATCCGAGCATTCTCCACTTTCTATGATCAGCATTGCACTTCCAGAATTGTTTTATAATCACTATGGGCTTAACTATTAATCCCACTAAAACATATTCATCTGCATCTTAAAGTTCAGACAATAATTTAATATTTCTTAATATCATCAAGGTCTGCCCAAGTCCCTTATTCATCAAAAATAGCTAATATATGTTTGTTGGATCAATGAAAGAATTAAGATAAGTGAAATTAAACTAAATCATTCTCTAATCTCTTTATTGCCATCTTTTGATGAGGAACTTATTTGGTGTGTGCGTTCTCTCTGGATCATAGCAGATTTTTAATATTGTAATTAGAAAATCATCATGGGAACTAGATAAAAGCTAAAGTGAAATGGAAACACATTGGTAAGGTGAATTAAGGAAAAAAAAGGTAAGGTGAAGATAATATTGCTGAAAGATATTCAAAACTTGTAAAATTGTCCTAAATATTTCAACAAACACTT
>NW_012143079.1:2050625-2057616 GCF_000956105.1 Propithecus coquereli | reverse complement strand
CAAATGTTTAGGTTACATATATTGCCGTCGCCCCACCCGAGTCAGAGCTTCAAGTGTGTTCATCCCCAGATGGTGCTCACTGCACCCATTAGGTGTGAATATACCCATCCCCCCTTCCCCCTCCCACCTGCCAGACACCTAATGAATATTACTACTAAATGTGCACTTTTCTCTAAAACTTTTTGAATTACCTTTATTTTGGTTTTCATTCTACAGAAACAATGAAAATGCCTTGACAGTTACATTGCTTTTAAAATAAACTTTCATTAGATCTTTCACTTTAAAAAATTATCAGTAGGATTACCACAAGCATTTGAAGCCTTTTGCCACCTACACATAGTTTTTAACTCTCATGCTTGCCTGAAGGTAGTTTCAAGTCATCTATAGCCCAGATCTTCAACAAAATAGATTGTTTCAGGACTGGGTCCTGTTGCCTTACACAAACAGTCAACCATTACTAAACCAATTTTTCCATTTTCTTTCAATATCTCCTACAACCTACCAAACAAATGTTTCCAATTTTTCTCCCTCCACCTGACTTGGTGTCACTGAGAACTAAAGTCTCATTGCCCAGTGTCCTATTGATCCAAAGAGGCCCTGTAAGCTACAGTCCAATGATTTGATGTAGACGTTGAAGAACTCATTACTGCTGTAGTCCTTGCATGGCGACTATTAATATTTTGCCTGTGCCATTGCCATGTAGGCCATTCAGGGAAATTTTCTGAATTTCTGGCATTTTCCATGGTTTGCTTAAGAAAATAACCAGGACTGTGGCACTCTTAATAAAACCATGAACATTATCATCAGAGAACAGTAAAACCTGGGCAGTTTTTCAAAATTGTCTGGCAGTGGACATAATTCTGGATTCTCAGGGGGACATTTGCATTACTGTCAGAGCAATTGCTGTATGTGTTTTTCCCACCGCCTCTCTGGTATCTATGCCTTCACCAAAAACATTCAGAACACAGTCTAGGAAATTTGTTGAATTCCCATTATCATCTTTACTCCAGCTTCTAAGAATACTTTGGTCTTGACATCTTCTCATCTTTCTGCAAACTTTCCTTCAAACCTTGCATCTTGGTTTTATTCCCTAATTTAGCCTTTAATAATAATTATTTTTATTATATTTATGGCATGTCTTTTTTTTTTCTAGTGCCTGATAATCTAAAATCCTCTGACAGCTGCCAGTCTGATAAATGCTCAAGAGGTGATATAACCAGTCCTCCAACCCAGCAAACTCATGAAGGCCAGCCCACCCCTGAAAACTGCTTTGACCAAGCTCAACCTCACAATGACTCTTGTACTGTCCCTAAAAAAAAAAAAAAAAAAAAAAAAAAAGTTTTAAAGGGCGCACTTTGTCTCAAACAACAAGAGGTACTGACCAAATGCTCACAATAAACTGTAACTCGCCCTATGACTTGGCTTGATCAAACTTCAGTCGGATTTCTCTTCTTCCCTCAGGCCCCTGAAATTTGGCTCAACCAGAATTAAAAAAACACTCTTGTGCAGAACATACTCCCTTAACAACTCATTCTCAGAATCAGCTGACAACAAAGAGGAATGTTTTCCGTTAAACTGTTCCATTGATGCTGTATGTTCCCTCCCACCTGTTTGTCCCACTTCCTCAAAAAATCCCTGCCTACCCTGCTTACTTTTCTCTATAAAACTTTTTCTGTGTGATCTTGAGAAGCCTGCAGACTCTGAAATCAGAGTACTTTCTCTACTGTAATAGTTTTTTTCAAATAAAATCTCTCCTTTCCTAAGTCTGGGTTTGTTTTTTAATTGACCAGTTGACAATACATTTCCATGTATGCTTTGTGATTACAGTGTGTGAGCTCATTAACCAGGATCACAATGTTCTCCATCCATAGATAAGACAGACTTTGCTCAACTCCCCGCTTTCTGAAGTTTAACAGTTCTAGCTATAGCCATGCATGGGTCCTACAGCCTTGACTCTGATTTTCATATTGTTTTTTAAAATCCAAGCCTTTAAGTATATATCCAGTCAAATTATACCCAGGGGCTAAGGCAGCTTTGATTCCAGCATACCACTGTGGTTTTGAATTCTCTTTTTTATAGGTACCTGGATATCTCTTTTGCTTGTTTTTAATCTTATATACATATTAGAATTGCTTTTGCATTCAATATTTCTATATATTTAAAGTAGTAAGGCATCATAAAACATAAATACACCATAACAAATAGAATTACTCTCTTGCAAGTTCATAAAATAATTTATTAAACATTATTCTGTGTGTGTTAAAATAATACAATTGAGTTCTATGCCTTAGAGTAGAAAAAAATACATTCTACATTAGATCGTTAAGTGAAAAATGTAAGTTAAATAGTACCATTTATAACTAATCCTTTTTCTTAAAGCATTTTTATGGTATGTACCTAGATATAAATGATACTTCATGGATGAATACATGCAAAACTATCAGCAATACTTAGCTTTAGGAGGTAGGATTAGAATAAGATTATGAGCTTTCTCAGAAACCCTTGATTGATGGCCTTTTACATTGTTTAAATTTGCTTTTCTTTTTTCTTTTCTCTTACAAACAGTGTATCAGTGAACAATTTTGTGGACAATTCTAAAAAATAAATTCAGAGACAATATTGCCTAAAGCCTGAATTGTAGAAGTATTTCAGTGAACTTTATCTTCAACATGTGCTCCCTATAGAACTTTTAAAGCTATTATCAAATATTTTAATTGCATTAAATATGCATGTATTTTGTGATTAAAATAATATTTTCCCTGCATTTTTATTCTTGTGGAGGCAAACTAAATCACTAAAGATTCTTAAGGAAATTATGTGATCTTGATTTCATAGCAGGAAGAAACAAAAAAGAATTTGCTTTGAAACAGGAAAAACAATTTATGTTTTGTTTGATTATATTTTTAAATTTCATTTTGTTTTATCTCTTATTAAGAAAACAAAAGGCTTTTTATACTAAAACTCGTTTCATCTATTGTGAAATATTCCTTATTTTGACAAAAGTCCCTTGCTAATAAAGGAATAAGAAAGACTTAACAGAAATGCATAATTGCCTAGGTCTTACCAATGGACCACCAATCTTCACTGGTCAAGTCACACCATGCAGAGTGAGGGCTTCAGAGAACCAGAATCATGCAGACATGGGGAGCCTAGCCAGCTATCTTTTATATAATTAATAAAAGTGTTTATCAACGGCACTCAAGGGTCAACAGGTACATTCATGCTGCTGTTTTAATTATTTAATGAGGATTCTAATACATTTCAACACCTGGAAATATGCTTAATTTTCTCCCTGGAGTGTGGACACTAGCCAGGATGGGTCTGGGAAATTTCATAAACCAGCTAATATGTGAACTGAAGTTTCAAGGATAAGTCGAATTTCGTCAGATGAACTCTAAGCACCTCCCATGGACAGAAAGCAACTTGTACAGATAGAAGTATTTGTGACTTGATATGGAATATCTTCAGGAACATTTAAGATACACAAAATTCCCTGAAGAGGAGGAAGGTTGGTGTAGGTTGGGATTTCAGGAGATGAAGATGATAAGCAAACATAGGTGAAAAGGTAATCAACCTGTTATGCTCAGAATTTTTGTACTTCATTCTGAATGGTATTTAGTTCTAAGGAAATCAATGTGTAGAAAACAAATAGTAGACATTCTCAAATTTATAATTCATTGGTCTAAAATAGAAACTAGGAATCTACTTAATGAAATAAACCTTATAAATTAAAAGAAATATATATGTGGTACATATTCATTCATAGGTTAAACTATGTTCACTTATAATAACCATTGTAATATTTATATATTAAAACATAAACAAAATCTATTTAATTATAAGTAAATACAGGCGTAAGCAATTAGGGATATTAAATAGAAAGGTAAAAATCTGATACAACCATTTTCCAACATTCATCGTGCTTAATAAAATCCATCTATGGAAATGAAAATTGGGGTTAATGTTCTAAATAATTTAAAACACTTTCATACCTCTTATTCCAATTTTTAATTATCTTTTGTTAACCTAATGAATATGTATATTTGGAGAGCCCACATGGTAATTCTGGTGCCACTTCATTAAAGAAATGTAATATTTCTCCAATTTTATGACAAGTTCTTTTGTACGTGTCCAGAAATATTTTTTTAAATTTATTTAAATAATCATAAAGTGTTTTAATAAGTTTGTGCCACATATATCATGGTGAACGTCATTGAGAAAATGATTTGACTTTTCTAGATTAGAGTTTGTTTATTTCTAAGCAGCAAAAAAAAAGTGAAATATGTGATCTCTGACTTACGACACGAGATAATTATGCTTTAGTTTTGCAAAAAATATTTAATATGAATGTATGTGTATAGGTAAACATGCAACCAAGTGACTAACAACATAGAAAGGCAGGAAAATACAGTAAGCTGAATAAGAATGTGTCATCCAAGGAGAAGTTCATGCAGATCGTCTTAAAGAGGTACCAGGAAAGAACACACAAAAACAATTATGATGCTGTTTAGTTATTGGAAATATACTGAACCTAGCACATGAAAATGCTCCCTTATTTTATAATATACTTCCAAGCCAAAAATAAGTCCCTTGTGGTAAAAAACAGACAAACAAACAAACAAAAGGTAATATAAAGCAGAAGAAGAGAACTCTATGAATTAGACGAGAAAATGGATATCCTGCCTTAATGTAAATCCTATGACCCAATTGCTAGGGCTAGGTTTTAATACAGTTTTCCTATAGAAGAAAGGAGGATTGAGTTACTTAGGGCCCAACTGAGGTCAGAAACTAAAATCAAAATCACTGCAATAAAACATAATCCAATAAGAGTTGCCCTCTAATGAAAACTACACTAGAGAAAATCTGCCCACGGGCCTGGGAAAATATCAGAAAATCTTTTCTATGCCTTGATGCTAGGGGTGTGGAGGAAATGTGTCATATAAAATTTAATCTATGCATTTGTTCCATGTACAAGTGAGAATTCCAAATTAATGGTCTTCGAATGATAGCAATTTAGGGAGGAAGTAAAAAAATGAAAAATCTGGTCCATTAACAGTAAAGTCACTGTAGCCTACCCTCAACCCCCACCAAAAATCTGTAGCAGCACTGACTGATCTATAAGAAAACCAAAGTTAGGAACACCAATAGTAGAAATAAATAAAAATAAAAAAACAAACACATCCCTACGTGTTGAAGATGATTGCACTGTCTATAATTAAAAACACACACAAATTATCAATCATCCATTACGAGATACCAAAAATAACAAATTGGAGTATTAACAAGGAAAACATTTAGGATACCAGAACAAACTTAAGAGATCTATAAAATTGTTTCCATCAAATGTTTAAACAGATAAATTAGAAATAAAACCATAAATAAAGAAAATATATAAGTGGGCAAAGTATTTAAAATAATTTAATAGAATGTGAAGATTATTTTTAACTGTATTCTTTGAAATAAAAAATGAAAAATAAATGGAGAGCTTAAGCAAAGATTTTGAACTGAGGAGAAGAAAATTCAAGAGTACTGGAAAAGAGGTTTAATGAAATTGGCTAGATAAATGTACAGAAGATACTGTGGTATTTGATTAAGATAGTGATACGCGAGCTCTTACATTTAAAAAGCCAATTTTGCAATAAATTAAAGAAAAAATATGGCCGCCTTTTTTCCCAAGGTCATCACATTGCAAAATTCCAGAGCCACAATAAATCTTCTAGCATATATAAATAGGGCTTCCTGGAGTCATGCAATGCATAACCTACACTGTCTTTTGTAGGGAACCCCTCATCCATTTCCTTTCTCATATGCAATTTTTACCACACATAATTTCATTTTAACCCATAGAATATAACATTGTACAATTAGCATGTTATCAAGTTAAATTATGAAATTATTTCAATCTGGTTTCTACAAAATATCTGCTTAAGATTTCTGTCTTGGAACTGTAGGAATTTTTAACCATTCTTTTAGATGATTTTAATTCCCACTAAAATTATTTCACAAGTAATCACAAGCTAACATGAAGCTTTCCATTTTGATGGAATTCTCTTCAAGAAGTACTCATTTGGGAATATTTTTTATCTTTTTAGACAAAATTTTAGTTGGCTGCACATGTTTATAGTCATACTTTCCTTTTTATAAGAGAATTCACTAATTTTGGATTCTGTGTAGTTATAGAAGAAAACAATGCTTAGCTATCTATCTATACATATATGCATGCCTTTTTTTGTCAGACAGCAAATTGGTAAATTGTCTAGAAATGGAAAACTTATTTACCCCTTTTTGTCACTCCAGCTGCCTTTGAATCCATTATTTTTTATTGAGATGGCTTATTTCCCTGAATGTTTTAACACAGAAGTTATAACGACAACATTCTACATTTGGTGTAATAGAATGATTATCTCCTTTCTGCTTCAGTCTCATTCAATAAATTAAAATTGTTTAAAAAATGTATTTGGTAGGATAAGAACGCCCTTCAGCAGGCATATTACTAATATCTAGTAGAAATACCAATGAGAAACCTTTCCTTATTTTCCAGATCTGATTTTTATTCTGCATTGCTATTCACAGTAAACAATAGACTAGTAAAACAGACAGTACAGGTTTAATGATGAATTAAACTGCATCGCATTGACATTCTCTAAGCTGGTAAGCTCTATATAATTGATTTTCTTTCAGAGGTCAATGTGAAACAGCAGTTTGAAAGTGACATCTCCAAATAAATTCCGATTGTTGACCCCTGCCGTAACTGTCTTTCTGTATATCATTAGCTGAAGCATTAAACCTGCAAGTTTCTTTGCCTGTATTACATGATAAGAATAATGATTTTCTACGAGAAGATTGTGAAAGAAATTGTTGACTATACAATCTTTAAGACATTATAGAATACGAAGCTGTTCAGTGTTAGACAATTTAAAAATTGTCTCATCTATAGACACCCAAGACAAGAAAAATGTTGGGGTCCTTCTTGATTTAAAAATTGGAATTT
>NW_012143079.1:2048999-2049790 GCF_000956105.1 Propithecus coquereli | reverse complement strand
GTATTTAAGGAGCAGGAAAATTTTCAAGAAAATGAAAGTAGGAGATGATAGCTCCATGTGAGGTGATCCAAAGCTGAAAATAGTAAAAGAAAATGGAGATGGTGAGACCAGCAATGCTACTATGCAGAACTCTGCCATGGGTGCTTTTGGCAGCACTCTGTTCCTGTCCCATTGCTTTCCAATATTCCTCTAACCACATTGGGTACAGAGGATGCTGTTAATAGAGAAAGAGAAGATCTATAATTATCTCCAAAAATTATTGACACAAATTAAGACCAATAAAGCCAAAAAATCTGAATCAACACTAACTAGACATGACTTTTGATACAAGGGTCAATCGAATATAATTTTCAAAGGAGAATTTCAGAAGCATATTTCCCACTTAAAATATTCATACCTTTAAGAACACTTTGTATAGTTGGAACTAAAACGTGCAGGAACAACTCTAGTGTTTGACTATGGGTAAAGATTATTTAGAGACCAATCAAAGGTGATTTCTCTAATCACTTCATCAACAAGAACACTAATTCAGTTAGAGGGACAAAAACAAAATAAGATTGTTGTTATGTAGAACTGGATACTCAGCCCGACAGGCCAGCTGGGAAGTGAACCCTCATCAGACACTGCTGGTGCCTTAATCCTGGACTTCACAGTTTCTAAGACTGTGAGGTATGTTTATGCTTTATAAACACCCAGTTTATGGTATTTTGTTATAGCAGCCTGAACAGACGAAGATAATATCTAATGCAAAGTTTATTATGAACAAAACACATATTTTAGTAATTGTGAAT
>NW_012143079.1:2041323-2042308 GCF_000956105.1 Propithecus coquereli | reverse complement strand
ATACTGTTGCCTGTGGTGCTGTGGATGTCCATGCACTGGCAATTTTGTTTCTTCCTTTCTGATATTTATATCTTTAAATTTTTGCATACCTTAGTAAAAATGTTGAATAGAAAAAGTAAAACCAATCGTACTTTTCCCTGGCTTTAGGAACATATAATTCAATATTTGAGACTATGTGATTTTCATTGTGCAATTTTTTTACAAATGTTCATTATCATATTGAATAAGTGTCCTTTTGTTAGCTTGTATTTTTTGATTTTATCATGAATTGATATGAGATTTGTTCAAAAGCTCTTTTTTAATTTCAGTAGATTTAGGGGTATATTAGATTTAGGAGTACTTAGATTGATTTCACATCTTTGCTATTGTGAGTTGTACTGTGATAAATAGACATCTGCAGATGTCTTTTTGATATAATGACTTCTTTTCCTTTGGGTAGATACCCAGTAGTGTGACTGCTGGATCAAACAGTATGTCTACTTTTAGTTCTTTGAAGCGTTCCCCTACTGTTTTCCATAGAGGTTGTGATAATTTACATTCCCAGCAACAGTGTGTACATGTTTCATTTTTACCACATCTGTGCCAACATCTATTATTTTTTCACTTTTTATTAATTATAATGGCCACTCTGACAGGGTGGAGAGGGTATCCATTGTAGTTTTAATTTACATTTCCCTGATGATTAGTGATACTGAGAATTTTTCATATGTTTCTTTGACCATTTCCATATCTTCTTTCCAAAAGATATTTGTTCGTGTCTTTTGCCACTAAAAAAGGAAAGAAGGAAAGAATAAATAGATAAATTGGATGTCATCGAAATTAGGAAACAAAACAAAAACTTGTATACCTCAAATGACCCTATCAAGAAAATGAAAAAGACAAGCAAATTATAGACAGAGAAATGATATTTGTAAATCATATATCTAATAAGGTTCTAATATCCAAAATATATTTTTAAAATATCATGCGCAATTAAATAATAAGT
>NW_012143079.1:2039491-2041273 GCF_000956105.1 Propithecus coquereli | reverse complement strand
ATCATAATTATATTTATGATGATACGTGCTCTTTCAGAAACTTGCAACATCCTTTCAAGAAGTGGAATCTACTTTTCTTCTTCTTGCAATTTTCTGTAGCATCATGAAAGCCTCGAACAACAGAATTTGATTGAAGTAGTGGCATATAATTGCTGACACTAGGTTTTCTAAAATGATGTAGCTTTAACCTGCTTCTGTGTCTTTTCAGATATTTGTTCATGGAATGTAGTCACTCTGCTGTAACTAAGTTCAGCTACGATGAGAGGCTGACTGACCGAGAGCCCTATTGATCTGCTTATTGCCCTTAACAGTCCAAAGCCATCATCAGTTGCCAGAGACGTGTGAAAAGCTTTAGATGATTCTAGCCCTGGTTTTTGAGCCACTTCACCTAAGTCCAAGTGGAGTACAGCTGAGACACACTGAATCCTGAGCCAACTGAAGGCCTATGAGCAAGATAAATGTCATTATTGATTTAAAGTACTAAATTTCAGTGTATGTTTTGACATAGCCATAATAAGGGGAACAACCATGATGAAGTAGCTGGTACCACACTGGACCTTCCTACAGTACTAGACAAAATGTAAGTAACTATTTTCATTCAACGTTGTACTGGAGTTCCTAAATATTTAATAGTATAATAATGCAAGAAAATGAACTTTAAAAGATGTCAATATGTGTTTGTTTACAATTACATGATTGTATAGGCAGATATCCTTAGGGATCTATGAAAAAAGTTGCTTAGATAAATAATTAAATTTAGGAAAAAAATTTTCACAGTAGTATTAAGAATCATAAAAACATGAGAATAAACACAAAAAATAGGTACAATACCAGTTTGATAACAAATGCAAAATATTGCTGAGAGAAATTAAAGGTCTAAAATAAATGGAGAGTTATAATATGATCATGTATCTGAAAAATAAATATTTTTAGATGCTAATTTGTTCTAGAATAATCTGTTAGCAATCCCATCAAAATTTCAGTGAACTGTTTTGGAGAAATTAAGAAGCTAAATCTAAAATTAATCTAAAAATACAAGGAACTATAAAACCAAAACAATCTAAAAAGATAGATCAATCTTTGGGATGTTTTCCTACATGTTTTCAAGACTAACTATAAAGGTACTGTATTAGGGTTAAAAATAGTCCCCAAAGATACGTCCACATCCTAATTTCTAGAATCTGTACATTATATCTCATTTTCAAAAAATATTTTTTGAAGATGTGATTAAATTAAGAATTTTGAGATGAGGGGATGGTTCTCAATGATCTAATTACACCCTGATGCTATCGCAAGTGTTCATATAAGGCAAGCAGAAAGAAATTAAACAGACATTCAGAAAAGGATATGGTAATGTGGCCACAGAGGTAGAGATTGGAATGTTGTAGCTACAAGTCAAGGAATATCTGTGGCCACCGAATGCAATTTGTTTTACTGGAAGAGTGTAAAAAACGGATTTTCCCACAGAGACTCTAGAGGGAACATAAATATCTGTGGTTTTAAAACAACTTAAACCATGAAAATGGTAATAGTTAATTTAATTTTTGGTAGTAATTAATTTATTACAGAAGCCACAAGAAAGTAATAATACAAAGATGATTTTTCAAGACAATATCAAATTGTATTTAAGATATGCAAATAGATCAAGGAAACAGAATATGGAATTCAGAAATAGATTCACACTTACACTGTTAAGATATTTTCAACATTAAATCAAAAGCAAAGACTTAGAAAAACAAAAGTATTTTCAATAAATGGTGCTGCATATGAAAGTAAAACTCA
>NW_012143079.1:2024179-2025986 GCF_000956105.1 Propithecus coquereli | reverse complement strand
CATATGCAAACACTTATGATGTTATTACCACAATCAAAGTAGGAGACATATCCAACACCTCCCCAAATTTCCTTGTGTTCCTGTTTTTGTGTTACAGTTTGTTTTCATGGTAAGAACAGTTAACATGAGATCTACCCTTTTAACAAATTTTAAGGTGCACAATATCATATTAGCTACTGTAGGCATGATGTACAGATCTCTAAAATTATTTATCTAGCATAACTAAAATTTTACAAGCATTGAAAAACAACTTCCCATTTCTTCCATCCCCCAGGTCCCTGGAAACCAACTTTCTATTCTCTCCTCCTGTAAGTTTGACTATTTTATATACCTCATATTAAGTGGAATCATTCCGTATCTGTGCTTCAGTGACTGACTTACCTCACTTAGAATAATGTCTTCACGTCCATACACATTGTCATAAATGATAAAATTTCCTTTTTTGGTAACATGGGTTAAAGATTTCATTCAATTCAATCAATTAGGAAACCAGGCAGATATAACAACGTTTTTTTTAAGTCAAAAAAGAACAAATTTGTAAGAAGTGAACGTTAAAATGAATGATTTTAAGGGTGAATAACGTTCCATTGTGTGTTTATATATATATACCACATTTTCTTTATCCATTCATCTGTCTATGAAAACTGTGTTTGTTTCCACATCTTGGTTATTGTGAATAATGTTGCAATAAACATGAGAATGCAGATATCTCTTTGAGATCATGATTTTGCGTCCTCTTGTATATATAATCAGAGGTGAGATTGCTGAATCATATGGTAGTTCTATTGTTAATTTTCCTAAGAACTTCTATTTTGTGTTCCATAGCTGCTGCATTATTTTACATTCCCACCAAAAGTGTACAAGGGTTTTGATTTGTCCACATCCTACCCAACACTTATCTTCTTTTTTTTTGATAATAATAAACATCCTAACAGGTGTGAGGTGGTATCTCATTACAGTGTACTTTTGAGCTTCATTTGCCTGATACTTAATGATGTTGAGCATCTTTTCATATATTTGCTAGCCATTGGTAGGTCTTCTTTGGAGATATGTCTGTTCAAGTCTTTCACCCATATTTTAATCAGATTATTTGTTAGTTAATTTATTTTTTTTCTGAGTTGTGGGAGTTCAGGATGTATTTTTAAAAACTAACCCCTTATAAAATATATAGATTGCAAATATTTTTCCCATTTTGTAGGTTGCATTTTGATTCTGTTGATTGTTTCCTTTCCTGGGCAGAATCTTTTTAGCTTGATGTAGTCTCCACTTTATTTTTTCGTTTGTTACCTGTACTTTAGGGGCCATAGCCAAAAAATTATTTCTAAGACCAATGTTAAGAAACTTTCCCTTATGTTTTCTTCTAGGAACTTTTGTTTCAGGTCTTACATTTACGTCTTTAATCCATTTTGAGTTGATTTTCATGTGTGGTATAAGATAAGGACTCAGTTTCATTCTTTTACATGTGGATACTCAGTTTTCCCCAATACTATTCTATTGAAGAGACCATCCTTTCTCGATTGCATAATCTTGGCACCCTTGTTGAAGCTCAATTTACCACATATGTATGGATTTATTTCTGTCCTCTATATTCTATTTTATTGGTCTGTCTTTGCCACTATCATTCTATTTTAATTACTGTAGTTTTGTAAAATATTTTTCAAATCAGAAACTTAGATGCCTCCAGCTTTGTTTGTTTTTTTTTTGTTTGTTTGTTTTTTTTTTTTTGAGACAGAGTCTTGCTCTGTTGCCTGGGCTAGAGTGCCGTGGCATCAGCCTAGCTCACAGCAACCTCAGACTCCTGGGCTCA
>NW_012143079.1:2022454-2024129 GCF_000956105.1 Propithecus coquereli | reverse complement strand
TTCTGAGACAGAGTCTCACTCTTTTGCCCGGGCTAGAATGCCGTGGCATCAGCCTAGCTTACAGCAACCTCAAATTCCTGGGCTCAAGCAATTCTTCTGCCTCAGCCTCCCAAGTAGCTGGGACTACGGGCATGCGCCACCATGCCTGGCTAATTTTTTCTATAAATTTTTAGTTGTCCGATTAATTTCTTTCTATTTTTAGTAGAGATGGGAACTCGCTCTTACTCAGGCTGTTCTCGAGCTTCTGAGCTCAAACAATCCGCCCGCCTCGGACTCCCAGAGTGCTAGGATTACAGGTGTGAGCCACCGCACCCAGCCAGAAAATAAAAATTTTGCTGGCTTATTAGTATTGGAGCAGTTTCCAGAAGTAATTGTACTGCCCACCATGCCTAATTACTTGGTATTGTGCAAGAGAAGTAAAGCAATAGGCTGTATCATGCTATTAACATGATTCGACAACCAGCCTGGAATCTGATAGGAGGAGGTGGTGGAGAAGAAAGAGTTCGGTGTGTTTTGAGTGAGAAGCTAGTCTCTTCCACTAGAAGCTAGTGGAAAATTATACTGATGATCAGAAATATAAAATTATATGCAGAATATTGGTTCTTATTAAATTCTAATCAAAAGGAAGAAATGTTCTGTCAGGCATATATCCAGTAATGCATCATATACACTATAAGAAAAACCATAGATATCTTTAAGGAGGTGGGATGGTATGAAGTAGAACTGATCAAAAACCCTGATTTTGTAGGACACCAGTTTGTAGCATTAAAACAATTATTGACTGTGTCCGTGTAGGAGATTGCACATTTTATACATTACAACTTATTGCATTATGTGAACTCATTAACTAAAGATATGACTATTTGACAGAAAATACTGATATTGACAAAGATAAAGGAAAATTCATAACAAAATAACACTATAAAGGTATCAATGACAAACTGGCTAATTAGTAGCATCAGTTCAGCTGGTATATAAGAAGTCATCATAAATGAAAATTGCAATGACTTGTACTTTTATAGTCTAATTGAAAGAAACTTGGTAATTGTTTTCCCAAATTTAACAATAGCCCTGTATATTTGCATGATGATTCTGGTATCAAGCTGTGATCCTGAATTGAACATTTTCTAAACTTGCTTCTCTTTAATAATAATGATGATAATATATGTGATAAATTTTAAGCAAGCATGCTAGAGGAAAAGAGAAAACTATCTTTCTGTAGTTTTCATAGAAAATTATATCATAAATTCACAGTCCTATGAAGAAGTGGTCATAAAATATGACACTAATATTTTAAGGAAATGTATTCTGCAGCTGTGTTGAGCTGTTCATTGATAAAATCGTTTTGTTATTTTTCAGGACTTTGTGAAATTTGTGGTATTTGTAATTAGTAATGATTTGCTTTCTTATTCTAAATTCTTCTTATGTAAGCTGGTAATTGTACTTTTGCATTCTGTTCCTAAGAGGGCTTCATGAATTGCATACGCTTCAGGTATTACAAACCCTAGGCTCTCCCTTGCCTGTGTCTCCACCTATCAATACTATAATACTAAAATAATTATCATTTGTTAAGAACCATAGAGAATATTATTTTTTCTATTGTGTAGTTCTGTGGAATGAGTGGTAACCACATTTACACAGATAATAATTGAATTGAATAATTGAATTGGCAACA
>NW_012143079.1:2016184-2018593 GCF_000956105.1 Propithecus coquereli | reverse complement strand
ATCTAGAAAACCCCAAAGACTCATCTAAGAGACTCCTAGAACTGATAAATGAATTCAGCAAAGTCTCAGGCTACAAAATCAATACACACAAATCTGAGGTATTCATATATGCCAACAACAGTCAAGCAGAAGATCAAATCAAAAATGCAATTCCTTTTACTTTATTTTATTTTTATTTTATTTTTTGTTAAGACCCACTACATACAAGGCTTTTACTCCACTGTATTATAACTTTCCAGAATATGTGTAAGGAAGGATCATTGTCTTCTTTTCTTTGCATTGCTGAATATACTCAGTCAAGAATTCGAATGCCAAGGAACTAGTGATATTTTTGAAAAGTTACTGTGTATCATGTGTTTGTATTTTGTTTTCAAAAAACAAATTTACATTAACAAAAAAACCCTACATTGTTCTGCATTTATTTTGGAAATTCTACCAAAACTAAGGTTTTACCAGGTAGATTTGCCTAAAATTAGCAAATCTTACTAGATATATTTGCCTAAAATATATACATTATAACTGTGGCATATATATACTTTACTATATATCAGGTGTATATTTGAGATATGTGTGAATACATATATATGAATATGTGTGTGCGTGCATGTTTGTGTTGCTTGACATATTTTTCACTCTCCATCAGAATGCAAACCCTTTGGGAAAGTAGTGTATGTTTTATGTTTCATTGACCAATTGTATATTAACTTATATAAAACTGTGTACACATTTTATTAGTTGGATAAACTATAGAAAAGTAAAAGCTTTGATAGCCTAAGCTCTGCTTCTCCTTAGTTTTTTCCAATTTTATTCATTTCATTCATTTCCATTTATTAAGGAATGCGAATTATTTTTGATCTTAAGTGAATAATATTTAAAAAGTATTTCAAATACTTTAATAAAAATAATGAGTTTCCTAATTTGCTTCGAGTAATATTAAAGACCACTTTCAAAAAAATTTGAATGAGTTAAAAGTGGGTGAAATATTAACTTTGCAATCTGTCTTATATCAAATTTTCTATATATTTCACTTGCTAAAATGAAAATCCAGTGGTCAGAAAAAGCAAAATCATTTTTCTCTTCTTTGGCTTAACTGTCCATCCTTATTACCTTACTCGTTTGCTTGCCGGAATTAATTGACAAGGATGACACTAGAAACATTATGTAAATTCCATCCAGCAGCTCTTTGTAAGCTAAATTGATAGCTATATAATATTAAGTGTGCAATTCTCCAAATGGAAATATGCCATAATCTATTCAGAATTCAGAATCATAGGAATATTGCACCAAAAATTTCTTCATAGAAAAGGCCTCTCATAATACCTTTATTTCCTTCTAAAAGCAGCATTTTTAATGGTGTAGTAAAAACAATTTTAACTAAAATGTTATATTTATTATCATGTCACATGAACATTTGTGTTGTATTGTCCTGAAAACCTTTACAATGTCTATACAAACCAAAAATATCCTGATTTTTCAATTGTGTGAAAGGCATATTACTTCCGCAATTGTGATGAAGAAAGGTATTCAGAGTTTTACTTCACTATATCAGTAACTTAAAAGAAACTTCATATCACCAGTGCTCGGATACCGACATCCCCTCTGGGTTACAAATGCAGTAGACATAAGATGGCAATACCAAGAGATAGCTGAGAGTACATCACATTAGAAATAAAGTTCTGGAAACTGACAATTATATGAAGAGAAACTTGAGGAAGCTGAGAATTCTGCATGAGAGAGTTGATGAAATACTATATTTTTCTTTAAAATTATTGTAATCCATTTTCCCCCAACTTGAAAAATTACAAGTTATGGAATGAATTAACAATTCTATTGATAAAAATGCAGTATCTACCATAAAAATTTTGGAATTATTAAAATTTAAATTACTTTGGACTATGGCATAACAGCAATAAATGTGAGAGTCAAAAAATTACAATGATAACAAATACTATTAGTCCAAGGATTTTACATTTTCAATTTTAATGAAAAACATGTCTAAAATATTATATATCTAAGCATCTTGTGTTCTTTATCCATATCAGAGAATTAACAGACTTATATTTTATGGAATTTTTTTGAGAACTCTGGTTATTTGGTCTATCAACAACTCAGTAATTCTCTAGAGTTGCTCAGTGAAATGGTTAAGTTTCTTCATTATTCACACAGAATTCTGTATTTTAGACTCAAGGGACTGCGCTGGCATCAACCAACATAAACCATTGTTTTCAAAAAGTAGAATATCTAAGAAAAAACTCCTTTAGGTATAATTTTTGTTTGTTTCAAGTTTAAATAAGCTAACATGAAATAAGCTATACAAATATTTTGAGTTGGAATATATAAAACTTTTACAAGTAAATATTTAAATAATTTTCCAAATGGATTAGGAAAATTATATAGTGCTTCAATAGC
>NW_012143079.1:2010623-2012621 GCF_000956105.1 Propithecus coquereli | reverse complement strand
CTTAAGACACTTTCTTGCATTTTACATATCTACAAATTTTTCCCCAAACTTAAGAAGCACAGAACTGGATTCTCAATCTCTTGGCCAGTAGGTTGACTATAGGTAAAGAGAATATCAAAGAAGAAAATTTCATTTTATATATTTAAATCCTTTTGCATAATAAAGTTAAATGAAACCCAATATACTTTGGAAATTAGTTTTTGAATTTAATACTGAGTATAAGTGGTGTCCAAAGTAGAGTCCATATGATAGTATATTGGCATGTTGAAATTAACAATAAAAAGAATTGCTATTTGTTAGTTTTTATCTCATGATTTCTTTTTGTATCTTTAAAAGCTGTATGATAATATGTACTATATATTGAAATGGTTTTCTGAGAAAACATGCTCAATTTTTTTTCTTATTACCAAAATATACTAAAAAGTAAAGAGACTACTTCTGGAGCCTCAAAAGCTTATTTTTTCCACCAATTAAAATGTGAATTCTTAAGAGTACTAAACATATGACTACAGATTGAGCTTCACTAAATCCAGATAGACGTCTTTGATCTTCAAGTTTTCTTTAAGTAGATCTTCCAATATGTATCCTGTACCACTGCCAACATAGTTACCCTGTAGTAGTGAACAGTTTCAACCAGACCCTAAATGTTATCAGAGCACACTGATGGTTTTTTTTATCACAGTTTTTTAACTCATTTTTGTTAATGTTTTGCTGATTTGTATCTATATTTCAGAAAGATTATAAGAAATAGATATCCTGAGGTGGTACATATCTAAAAAAAGTATTTTTCCTCACACTAGTTGTATACTCAGGCTAAATATAGAATTCTGTGTTCAAAATCCACCACATCTAATCACTTTTCTGAGAATAATTTGATTGCCTTCTCTCTCGCACTCTCTCTCTCCATGGAATTTGCTTAGAATTTGATTTTTATCCTTAAAGAATAAAGTTATCACTTTATTTTTTTAAATTTATTTTATCCTTAATAAAAGCATCTGATTTAGTTTGGCTTACCCTGAAAGTGGAACCTAAGACAAAAATTAGATGAAGCTAGTTTACTTGGAAGATGACACCATGAGGCAAGAGGGAAGAGTGACTGAGATGGAAATGTGGGAAGGCAATACAGGGTATGTTACTGAGACTGCTAATGTGGACACTGGGTGCTTAATTTTACCCAAACTTTTCAAAGCACTGTCTCTTACAACTGCTCATCTAAAGGACAGGAGGTTGGGATATTCCTCCACTGCTCCCATTCTCTACTGGGCAAGGATTAGCCCTAGCAGTTTTGATTCCCCTGCAACTCCAATATTCTTGCACATGCAGGACAGAGTTTCCTGCAAATTTAAGAAAATAGTCAAAGAAGAGTAGAAATGTACATCTTGAGGTAGGACTTATTCAGCATACAGAGAAATGTGATTGAAATCATCAGTGAGGATTTGACAAAAGCAGAAAAATTTGTCTGCCTAAGTATAGAGTTGAAAAATTAACATGAAATTATTATTGAAACTTAATTGGCTTTCATCCAAATGGTTGCTGAGCTCTGGGAAGTGGCACTACGACATATCCATTTGCTGAAGGCAACATTTATTTGTCATCTTAAATTCATCCAAGAGCCCTCCCATGCTCTATCTCTATTATATCTTTCTATTTCATATTCTTTCTTGCACTTACTACTTCTGATAAAAGCTAACTTAATGAATGTGTTTACATAAATTCATAGGGCTCTCTCTCATGGAACAAAAGGGACATTCTGTTGCTTACATTTCATTCTAGTATCTTGTCTCTAGTAGGCAATTAACATGTTTTGACTAACTGAAATGTTGTATCAGTTAAATTCCGTAATCAGTCACGATAATCATTCATTTTCTTAAAACTTTCAGTGACTTTACCCTCTTTCCCATCATTGTTTTTCATACTTGTTTATCTAAAACATAACCCTATAAGTCTCTACCAAATTGATGCAAGAACTGGTGTGTCTTAAGATATTTGGAAAAAAAA
>NW_012143079.1:2006660-2007998 GCF_000956105.1 Propithecus coquereli | reverse complement strand
CATTTTGGTAAATGGTAACACTGATCTTACAGTGGCTAAGGCTCCAGATTTGGAGCTATTGCAATACATTCCCAACATTTCCTATTCTCCTTTCTCTGTTTTTCTTTTCTTCTTTGCTTTTGTGACCATATAACATTGTATATTTAACATGTTTGTCTTGATTATTTTCAACTTCCCTTAGGAGAAAGTAAGCTTTGTGAAAGAGTATGTTCTCTTCATCACTATATTCCTAGTGTGTAAAGCAGTGCCTGTCACAATGAACGCTCAGTAAATATCTGTTAAATAAATGAATCAAAATTGAATAAGTATTTTCTGAGTTGGCCAACTTTCTTTCAAGTTGCCTGGATACTGGAGTATGAAAGAGTAAAAGAATACATATTGAGCCACTACGATGGATAAATGAATAGATCTAAGATTGAGAAACCTAATTCAGTTGGTTGGTTGTAAAAGTAAAATTGTATAGCATAGTCAGTGAAATTTACCCAGAGGAAAAAGCATCTAACTTAATGAATGTGTTTACATAAATTCATAGGGCTCTCTCTCATGGAACAAAAGGGACATTCTGTTGCTTACATTTCATTCTAGTATCTTGTCTCTAGTAGGTAATTAACATGTTTTGACTAACTGAAATGTTGTATCAGTTAAATTCCGTAATCAGTCACGATAATCATTCATTTTCTTAAAACTTTCAGTGACTTTACCCTCTTTCCCATCATTGTTTTTCATACTTGTTTATCTAAAACATAACCCTATAAGTCTCTACCAAATTGATGCAAGAACTGGTGTGTCTTAAGATATTTGGAAAAAAAAATATCTCTGTGCTGACTGGTTCCAGTTTAAATTAACCAATACCACTTTTCTGTGGACTTAGGCAATGTCTAGAAAAAATTCTATATTCCTTTACCTTTGTCCCCTTACTCTTCTTGGTGATAGTTTGTTATCTTAGATTCTTTTTGCATTTCAAGCAACTACCGCATCCTCTCATTGTTAGCATCACTTCCATTTTTCATTGAGAAAGAGAAACAGTCAAAAGAAAGCTTCCACAAGTTTCCACCACCATCCTACTTGGGGCCAGACTCATCTTTTCTGTGGCCATACCCTCTACCTTCTGTCCTGTTACAAAGATGAACCACCTGAGCTCCTAGCTAAAACCGACCCCTCTACTTACTCACCAGACAATGCTGGGGAAATGTAATTAAAAAAAAAATTTCTGGCAACCCAGAAAACACCCTCACAATAAAATAGACAGAAAATAGTTTTATTATTGAATAAGCATTAAATCAGAATGTGATTCATATCATAGACAGTGGGCTAAAGAGATTGCAAAGAAAGAAAGAA
>NW_012143079.1:2004738-2005187 GCF_000956105.1 Propithecus coquereli | reverse complement strand
GGGGGGGGCTGAAATGGCCCCAGTCAGTCAGAAAGTCTGCATGTGGAGGTGAGGCTGTCTGAGACCTGCAGTCTGAAGCAGGCCTCACTCCTTTCCACCCTCCCTTATTCCACAGTTTCTTCAGGGCCTCTGCTGACAGGCAGGACCTCAAGCCAGGGACCCACGCTGATCTGCCTCTGAAGGCACACACATCTCAGTAGACTAGCTCACAAATATCCCTTCTGTGCCCTCAGGGAATGTGATCAAGACCTGGGTGTATGAGATCTAGCTGGCAGGCCTATCCCCCAGCCCCAGAGATCAATCCCTGACCCTACCAGGGAGAAGAGTGCTGGACTCAAGTTACCCACGGGGTACCCAAGCTGGATCAATATCTCTCCCCTTCAGGATTTGCCACGCTCTGCTGAAGTCATCAGGCAAGCAGCACCTGGGAGGGCAGAAAATTAACAAAA
>NW_012143079.1:2001174-2001759 GCF_000956105.1 Propithecus coquereli | reverse complement strand
AAACTGAAGAGAAAGAAAATGAATAGTTTTATAATATACAATATTATCCTGGTACTTAATACATGTTCAGATTTAATAATTCAGTCTGCTAAATGAATAAATAATCCTGATAAATAATCCATATAGGCCATGCTTATTATGGATTATTATAAATCTTAACTCAATCTGATAAAATCCAGTGAGAAAGAGGCTGCATATTTTATCTTAACACAACATATAGCTTTAGCAATTCAGATTGAATTTTTAGAAGATAAATTGACGTTTTACTAGGATATTTTTTCTGGTAAAGATTTCCTTTAGAACACGAATACAGTTTTAAAGTTTTCATTCTATTATTGTGTGGATTTCTTGCTCAGATTTCCTTTTTCCTCTATTTAACATATACATATGTATGCATATTTGTATAAATATATACATATGCATAATATATATGAAATAAGCATATATGTAAGGAATATAAAGATAGTACATGCATATATATTTTTAAATAGTCTAAAGCCTTCTTATAGTAAAAGATCATGATTTACCTATTTTAATATCCATTGATAGTTCATTCTACAAAAGAAATTTTTTGAAATTCTAAGA
>NW_012143079.1:1991239-1992769 GCF_000956105.1 Propithecus coquereli | reverse complement strand
TCAGGCATTGCTAGTGAAGGGATTTTATTGGGTAAGGGGGAATTTCCATGGTTTATCTGAATTCAAATTGCATGATTATTTTATGAAAAGAGGTTGAAAGAATGAATTTCTATAAAGTGACATTAAAAGTTGGTTCTTGAGAATAGAATTATTTGTCTAACCAATTCACACTAACTGATATCACAAAATAGAGTAGTGAAACGTAGAGTTTAAGAAATTATTGTGGATCCACACTTCCATCACTCAAATCCTGGCTCTGACACTTGCCACTTCTGTAATCTTTGTCAAACTGCTTAATTTCCCTTATCTCAGTTTTCTCATATATAACAATTGTTGGAAAGATTAAACTAGTTAAAGCATGTGAACTTTTTAAAGGTTGCTAGGCTTTTGTAAAGCCCTCAGTTAAGTTCAGTAATTATGCCTAGCTCCCAAGAGAAAATGGATAACATTAGAAATTGAAGAAACTCTTTTTACTCAAATTATAAGGTGTCTGAGTCCCAGCCATCATACTGCTTGCTGAAGCATATTATAATCATACAACATTTAGGTCTTGGTGTATCAGAAATATTGGGCAATAATTTTCACTTTGGGGCAAGAGTTAGAGTGGAATTCCATATGATACAAGAAGAAAACATATTTCATCCTACTTCTTGAACAAACCCATTCTGAGGGGCAAATTATTCCCTTCTGTTGCATAAAATTCAAGGACTTTTTTTTTATGATATTAGTACTTAACAAAATGACAAACACGATTTTTCCAGTTACCTTAAGTTTTGCAGAAGACTTGTGTAGTCAAAATTAAATTATCCTGTGTAATAGTGAAACTCCAAATTTTATTTAAAGTAAAGATTTCTCATTTTACTGACTTGACCCTCATATCAGGCTAGATATCCAATTAGGAAAAGAACATTCGGGAGACTATTTTTCTTTCCCTATAATTGCTCTTTTACTTTTCTTTTTTGCTTGTTAATCATGGAATATGGTCTCCCTAGGGAACAAGTGAGAGAAGATGTTAGGAAAGATGTTTAAGGATAGAAAAAATTTTACTTGTCTGGTTGTATAATGATTTGATTTGGGTTCTCTAGGGGCTTGGAATCTGGCCAAAGATTACTCTATAGTAGGGTACATTTTTACCTTTCTTAGCATAAAGACACCAGCTAAGATAATACCTAATTTTAGTTTCCTGAATGAGGCAATGCATTTACTCAGGTTTACTGCTTATGATTTTCTCAGTGCCTAGACATCCAGATGTTCATCCTTTTGTTGGTATTATGACTCTTCTAAAGAATCCTTCAAAGGAGTATTTTAAAGGGCCTCAGCCTGGCTCCCTCTTTGGGTGGCACACATCTGGTACATGAGAGAAACAACCCAAATTTATGCAAGTGTAGCTAGCTCCCAATGAAGGATTTTCTCTTCCTCTTTGCTATCTCTGGTAGATAACAAAACTTCAGGCTAATCCTATATGAGTTAGACATTGTCCACTGTTCCCAGATTCCCAGGGAATATATCAGCATGGAGTATGCCTACCCA
>NW_012143079.1:1989324-1991189 GCF_000956105.1 Propithecus coquereli | reverse complement strand
GAGGTAGGAACTTGGGGAAGTGTACTCCACAAAAAAGAAATTTTCATTTATTTGAGCTCTATATTTTTTTACTTATTAACATCCCTTTTACTTAATTATATCTAATATGTAAAACAAGTATGACTTTTCATTCAATAATAATGCAAAATTATTTTTTCTTGTCATTCTTTAAATTTAATTATAGTAAATATCTTCTCCTTCTCCTCTTGTCTATAGTAAATTTTCTGTCAACTTCCATGAATTTTCTGTTTACTCTCAGATAATAGAAATCCCTGAAGAATTTTTACATTATGGCACACTCTCGGTATAAAAATTAAAATTTTTCCAATCTTTACTACCAGCTAAGTCTGGTCTTTCTTCTGTTAAGGTCAATGGATGGCAGCCACCTTTTATCTGGAAAAGGTTTCTGGTCAGTTTGACTTTTTCTCCCAGTTTAACTCAATCCCAATGTGCTAGTTG
Source organism: Propithecus coquereli (assembly GCF_000956105.1). NCBI lineage: Eukaryota > Metazoa > Chordata > Mammalia > Primates > Indriidae > Propithecus > Propithecus coquereli. The sequence goes on along the minus strand of NW_012143079.1, from coordinate 1,990,730 downwards.
AAAATTTGTTTTCCTCCAGAATGGAATGAAAGAGGTTATAGAGGACTGGACACTTCTGACATGGATGAAATGATTCATTGTTTCCAGGTCCAAACACAGTTTAAAGTGCTGCTTTCTGAAGTGGTGAACATCTGTGTTTCTTTCTTTTTAATTTTTTTTTTAATTTTTACTTTTGGAGAGATTTCCATCATTGGAGACTTGTCACTGCAATACCATAACATGGGGAAAACATATTTTCCTTTTCAATATTTCCTTAGTTCTGATTCACCAATGTCTATCCTATAAGAACTCTTATTTTGGGAGTTACCTTACCCCGTTACAGCTCCTGTGATATAAGATCCTTTTTCAAATGACCCTAAATAAACATGTCTACCACAAGTTTGACACGCGCTTCTCAGGATTTACTTATCTTAGATCTAGTTATAAGAGACTATAAGTACTCCCAGTGTCTCTCACTTTCTCTCCATATCTCTTTCCTATTACAGAGCAGCTTGCAAATTTTTCCCTTGTCCAATAATTTTCCATCATGAGTCCAAAAGTAGCTCACTGTTCTCCCAAATACAGGGGTTGTATTATAAGTGTTCTCAGCAATTTTTTGAAGAATCCCACATTCTAAGCACAACTCTCCCACTGTGAAGGAGGAACTGTGTGCATACAAGCCTTTTTCCAAAGAAACCCTCCAGAGTTTAATTCTCTATCCTGTGCTTTACTGTTTATGTTCTTGATCTGCCTGAAAATGCTAAGAATCATGGAATTAGTTTTCATTGATTTTCATTGTAAATTCTGCATATAAGTATAATTTTCATACTGACTTTGGTGTCTGGTATCTATCATATTCATGCTGAATTCAACAGCAAAGCAAAAAGAGTAGCATTTTAAATAGGTTATTAAATATAATAATCTATTATATTTAATATATTTTGATGTTATATTAGTTTTATATTCCTATCATAACAAATTGTCACAAATTTAGCAGCTTAAAAACACCACAAGTTACAGTTCTTATAGGTCAGAAGTCCAACATTGATGTCACTTAACTAAAATTGGTGGTAAGGATGTATTGCTCTCTTGAGGCTCTAGGTGAAAACGTATTTTCTTGCTCATTCAGTTTGTTGAAAGAATTCAGTTCCCTCTGGTTATAGAATTGAATTCCCTGTGGGCTATATGCTGAGTTTCCTTTTAAAAGAAAAACTTTGACAAATTAAATTTAACAGAGTTAAATTTATTTGGATAAAGAAAGATTCATGAATTAGGCAGTACTCAGTACTAGGAGAGGTACAGAGAGCTCCACCCAGCAATGTGAGCAGGCAATAATTATAAACAGGAAAAGAAGTTACCTACAGAAATAGCTTGATTGATTACAGCTTGGAATTAGCCTTAGCCTTATTAGGAATTAGCCTTATTAG
>NW_012143079.1:1985863-1986744 GCF_000956105.1 Propithecus coquereli | reverse complement strand
AAAAAGTTTGACCACTTATTTTTTAACTCTCTAAATAAAATCTAGTACCTCATTTTGAAATATGGTAATATTTGCCTCGTATCTTTTTTTCTTCAATCTTTTGAAGTATTATTAAGGATTGAATGTTTGTATCCCCCAAAATTCATATATTGAAGCCCTAACCCATGACATGATGGTATCTGGGTTTGGGGTCTTTGGGAGATAATTAGGGTTAGCTTAGATCATGTGGGTGGGATTCTCATGATGGTATCAGTGACCTTGTAGGAAGAGGAGGAGAGATCTCACTCTCTGCTCCCTCCCACACTGGGCACATAAGAAAAGGCTATGCAAGGGCACAGGGAGAGAGCCCTCACTGAATTGGCTGGCACCTTGATCTTGTATTTAATAGCCTCCATAATTGTAAGAAATAAATCACTATTGTTTAAGGTATCCAGTCTATGATATTTTGTTATGGCAGCCTGAGCAGACTAAGACAAGTTGCAATTGGAACTGGTGCAGAAACAGTCCCATTTTAATATTGTTTGACATTATTTATATTTCTATTTCAAAAATTAGGATAGGGAACTTAATATAAATTCAATTATTTGCTGAAGGTCTCACAGTTGGATTTACCCAGAAAATTTAACTGCAGATTATGAGCCTATAGACGATCTCCTCCAATAACACAGGGCAGTTATCGGAGGGAGAAGGATATCTCCCCTTACATTCAAAACAGAGTATGGCTTCAGTGTTGGACTTGTCAGCTAGGATCGCTGAACAACATTGATCATAAAAGTGGTTTACAGAGCCCAGAAATTTACAATAGCAATGTCCAGTGGAAAGTTGGATGAAAAGATATAATAACAAGTGTTGGAGGCATTTCAATTTCAAAGGCTTTATAT
>NW_012143079.1:1984039-1985813 GCF_000956105.1 Propithecus coquereli | reverse complement strand
ATATGGACATCGTCTGATCAGCAGCCTGTGATTGGCTGAAGCTTGGCTACTGTGATTGACTGAGATTCTTGTTACAAGAATACACTCTTATGATAGGTCATAGTTTGCTAGTAGGAACTCCAAGGTGTAGATTGAGGTCATTCCCAGCCTATAGAGGCTGCTCACATTCTCTGCTTCACGTCTTCCTTCTTCCATCTTCAGAGCCAGCAATGGTGAGTCCGTCCCTCTCATGCTTTCAATCTCTCCTCCTTTCTTGCTTGTGTTGAATCTCTCTAACAAGTTCTTCTACCTTCCTCTTGTACAGTTAAGGGTACATGGGATTACATTGGACCCACCTTTATAATATCTAATGACTTCCTTATTTAAGCATTAGCTTATTACCATATTTAATTCTATCTGAAACTATAATTCTCTGTTTTCCATACGATGTTAAAATATTCACAGGAATTAAGATGCATATATCTTTGGTGGGACATTAGCCTGTCACAGATGGACTATCCCATAAACAAAAAAAATTATTTAAAAATACTAAACTATGTCAGGCAAATACAAACATAAATCAAAAGTGTTAATAATGCCAGCCAAAAATATAATTAAAAATTCACTTAGTAAAATACATTTTACATATGTAAAAGGAACCATTTACAATATGGCTTTAGTAGTTTAAGTTTGAGCAGTGAATAACTTACCATCACAGTAACTATATAATTTTTCAAACTATAAGGAAACTTGATAAAAAATAACAATTATGATAGAGATTTTAACAAAATATTTCAACCTGTCGGATCAAACAAAGAAAAAAACAAGAGACCAGAAATATGGCTTTAGTAGTTTAAGTTTTAGCAGTGAATAACTTACCATCACAGTAACTATATAATTTTTCAAACTATAAGGAAACTTGATAAAAAATAATAATTATGATAGAGATTTTAACAAAATATTTCAACCTGTCGGATCAAACAAAGAAAAAAACAAGAGACCAGAAATATGAGCACACTGAGAATTTGAAAAATATAGCATTTGTCTGAAGAAGATCTAGCGGAATTATAATTCGATGTCAGGCATTGCTAGTGAAGGGATTTTATTGGGTAAGGGGGAATTTCCATGGTTTATCTGAATTCAAATTGCATGATTATTTTATGAAAAGAGGTTGAAAGAATGAATTTCTATAAAGTGACATTAAAAGTTGGTTCTTGAGAATAGAATTATTTGTCTAACCAATTCACACTAACTGATATCACAAAATAGAGTAGTGAAACGTAGAGTTTAAGAAATTATTGTGGATCCACACTTCCATCACTCAAATCCTGGCTCTGACACTTGCCACTTCTGTAATCTTTGTCAAACTGCTTAATTTCCCTTATCTCAGTTTTCTCATATATAACAATTGTTGGAAAGATTAAACTAGTTAAAGCATGTGAACTTTTTAAAGGTTGCTAGGCTTTTGTAAAGCCCTCAGTTAAGTTCAGTAATTATGCCTAGCTCCCAAGAGAAAATGGATAACATTAGAAATTGAAGAAACTCTTTTTACTCAAATTATAAGGTGTCTGAGTCCCAGCCATCATACTGCTTGCTGAAGCATATTATAATCATACAACATTTAGGTCTTGGTGTATCAGAAATATTGGGCAATAATTTTCACTTTGGGGCAAGAGTTAGAGTGGAATTCCATATGATACAAGAAGAAAACATATTTCATCCTACTTCTTGAACAAACCCATTCTGAGGGGCAAATTATTCCCTTCTGTTGCATAAAATTCAAGGACTTTTTTTT
>NW_012143079.1:1971608-1972989 GCF_000956105.1 Propithecus coquereli | reverse complement strand
AAGATACTGTTGCATTTTGCATGAAAGTATTGTTGATGATATGAAATATAGGCCATATTGTTTTCTACAAGGTATTTTGCAAGTATTTTATTTGTATTATTCAGTTTAAATAAATGAATACATGGAATGCAGTGCTAAGTGATTTCAGGAATTAAAATATATGACTCAATGGGTTTTGTATCTACTATTTGTATGCTATATTTATAGAAATTATGATAAATAGTGGAATATATACAATTAAAGGAAAAACAGACATTCGGCAGAAAAGAGTAAAAAATATCTTTGCATTTCTAAAAATCATAGTATCAAAGGGGAAGCCTCATGTTCAGGCCTCAGGCTAACTTCCTTGGTGCTTGAGAAGGGTCAAAAAATACAAGAGGATGAGGAGAAAGGGCATCCCCACAGAGAGAGGAAAGCATGGACTGAAGTGGTAACATAAGACACAGTCAGGAGCAGGTAACATCTGCTATGTGACACCGATGGATGTGTGACCAGACATGTTTAAAATATCATGATTAGTTGCTTGGTGATATCTACAAAAGTGTGGATATACAATATTCAATTTTATTATTTGCCTTCTTTCAATGAAGAAAAATCTAAATATCTCTTTTTGCGTGGAGGAAAAAGAAAACCTTTGCTTCATATAATACAAATATCATTTACAAATCTTTCTTTGTGAAGAAACAAAATAATTACTAGGATTCAGATTTAAAAAAAAATATTCCTGGTCAAAGTATCTTATGGGTACTAGATAGTCCAGGTCGTTTGCCTTTGAATGATTGGAATGCAGGGAGTTGGTTATCCTGGTGTTCTAAAGAGGAAAGCAGGATAGATAACTGAAGCAGTGAGCAACTACCATCACAGGGCTAGCAAATACAGAGAAAAAGTGAGGTTGCTAAAAATTAGGAGCTTGGACAAAGGGTACCATTAACCCGTATTTTGGATTCAGCCCACTAACGAGGCAGAGTGGGCTCATGGTGGAGTCTCTCTGATGGGGTTGAACACATTGGATAATCAAAGTGCTAAGCACGCAAATGAACAAACACCAAATAAATCTGGAAGCTGGAGAAATGTCGACAGACCTAGAAGTAAGAAGAAACAAGGTCCCTTCTTTCCCCTCCTTTCCTTCAAATGTCCCAATAACACTTTATGAGGACACATCCCCAGGACAATGACGAGAAAATGGTCTGAACACGTCGTACTCAGATTCAGTTGCAGTGTCACAGAGTGGAGGATACAGGCTGGAATTGTAGTTAAGAGGTAAATGGTAAATAACCAATAAATACAATACCACTTTTAAAGATTACAAAGTAGTATGGATTATGAGTCCACTTATTTTGCATTGAGCATGTTCAAAAATAATTTATTTGCCCCTTAAAAA
>NW_012143079.1:1969761-1970679 GCF_000956105.1 Propithecus coquereli | reverse complement strand
TCATCAAACATGTCTTGATAATATTCTAACATCCTTTTATGCACATTTAAAAATTAAGTTATTAAAATTTAATTACTGACAAGGACATGTTCAACTATTCACATATTATTTTGCTCATCTGTATAAACATTTATTTATTTTGTAATTATTCAGAACAGTTTCTATGTATCCGATGCTGTGCTAGGAGTACATACTTTGAAAGATTCAACATCAGCTCCCACAGGAAGCACAAAATGTACTGGAAATAAATGTCAGTTGTTCTATAATATGAAATATTCAATAATACAGGGATATTACAAAGGGAAGAAAGGAGTACATTTATCAATTTGACTCATGGGAGATTTCACAAAGAAGGGAAAGCATGCTACAATGTCTACAAATAAGAAAGAGGTATTATGATAAAGGTAATTTTGTGGATGTGATTGATACCTAAAATCACTTGCCTTTACAGAAAGGAGATTATCCTCTTTAATCTTGTTGGGTCTTATCTAGTCAGTAAAAGGCCTTAAGGGCAAAACCAGAATTTTCCTGTGGGAGAAATTCTGCCTCACTGCACCATCAACTTCTGCCCAGGAGTTTCCAGACTTCTGCTGGCTTCCCTGCAGATTCTGGACTTGTCAGCCTTCATCATCATGTAAGCCACATATATACTAAATTCTACTGATTCTGTTTTTCTGGAGAACCCTGACTGGTAGACCATCACTCCCAAATACTCAGATATATTTCCTAAACACAGGGACTTTCTCCTCTGACATAACACAATTAAATTATTTAAACCAGGGAATTGACACTGATAACATTACTTTCATCTAATCCTCAAAACTCAGGATGCGAAAATCATCCCAGCAATACCTTGTATAGAAAAAGTGCCCAGTTAAGAACTACCTAATGGGTACAATGAACACTATCTGGGTGACG
>NW_012143079.1:1968715-1969711 GCF_000956105.1 Propithecus coquereli | reverse complement strand
TTTATTTATATCAGTACGGACTCATGGCTTCTTATTTTATTCAATGTATTATAAGCTATTACTACTGTTATTTATTTTCCTGGTCAATTTAAGTCAGATTGGACCAGTGAAAACTCTCTTCAACTGGCATCTGTGTCTTTTTGCTAAGTCTCCAGTTATTCTTTGATTTCTTGCTTATTTTTGCCAAAAATTAGTTATTTTCTTAATTTTAAAATTCAGAGTTATCTTGTACTTTCCCTGCTCCAAACCTGTAATTAAATTTATTTTTTCAAGATACCTAGGTTACTTTTACTGGAAATTAATATTGAGAAAACGAAATCTAGAAGTTTGTTGTTTCATTGTTGTGGGAAGGTTACTGTTCCCACTCTTTCTCTATGGCTAGAATTAGGGAATATATGACCACAAATCTTCATTGATAGCTACTTACAGGCATTTACATCTACTTGTACTTCTTGAGTTCATGCCAGTTACCAGGAGGCAACCACCTCAATTTATTCAGACTCTACCACTGTGCACCAGTTTATCCCTACTCTTTCCTGTGCAGATCACATCTTTAGTCTGTTAGAACTCAGTGACTCCTCATGCGGTGTTAAGTGTACCCCTACTCCTCCTTAGTGGTGATACTCTCCTTAATCTGCTTAAGGTCTGATGTCTGTGCTGTTTTCTTTGTTTCTTATCTACTTATCCTTCTTACCCTGTCCAACATTCATCTTAGGTTACTTTCCCGCCTCCCAATAACCATATCACTTCACTTGTACATATTTTTCTTTCATCCTTGAAATTTATAAATTCTACTGGGTTAATTCCTCAGTGGATATATTTTCACTATACTATTTTTGCCCGATACTTTATGAGTGATTACGATCATAAAACTATTTCTTTATTACCCCTGAAAGTATTTTTCCCAATATTGTAGATGTCTTTCTCATGACTATTTATGAAATCCCAACCTAATCTTTTAAATTCAAATCTTTTAAATCTTTTTGGTGATATATA
>NW_012143079.1:1962057-1965065 GCF_000956105.1 Propithecus coquereli | reverse complement strand
TGCAGGTGTTAAAATAAACAGTTCTTAAGCAAAAACTAACTAGAGGGGCTGATAATCACAGGCAAAAAACGACTTTGACTGGCTTCTCAGCTATCTCTGCCACCAGGAACTTTGGCTAATAACAGTCTCATTTATGTGGTGTTTTTAGACTGTGTCTGTCCTTGAAATCACCATGACAGTTCTGAGACAACCATATAAAGTATGAAAATGGGTTGGAACACAATTCTAGGAATTACTACCCAAATTCTTAGTCAAAGCCGACACCTTGGCCTTGAATATTCCTCCCCTTAATTAGTAAGACTACAAAAGATATAAAACCACTTCCTTCTAGCGCAGCTGCTCTTTTTGAGTCTGCGCGCTATCCTCCCTGAAAGTGTACTTTTGCTTTCAATAAAAGCTAGTTCTTGCTTGGCTTACATAGTGTATACTTTTCCCAATGAATACCAAGAACTTGGGAAAACTTCCACTGGGAGTCTGGTAACACTAATATTTAGGAACTGGGGATGAGAAGACTATTATCAAGACCTGAGTCCTGTTCTCTAATCTGGTGGTTCAAAATATGTAGGATTCTGTTCAATCTCTGTATGAGATCCAGACACACTCCTCTGTACATCCCAAGGATGAAGGTAAGGATGCTTATCTCACCTCTGTTCAGATAAGTCATAGGTTACAATATTGGCTCTCAAATAGACATCTCCAATAACCTGGAGGACTTCTATATGATGGACTTCACTCAGAATTTTTGACTCAGAATGTCTCAGGTGAGCCTGAGAACTTTCATATCTACCAGGTGTCCAGGTAATGCTGATGCTGCTGCCCATGCTGGGAATCAAACTTTGGACAACATTGTTCTAGGAAAGCCATTAACAAAGAATTTACTATCAACTACCTGAATTTCAAACATACATACATACAGTTAAACCACCATATTTTAGGCTATGGGGAAAGGAAATGAGTGAATGAAAACTTGTTAATATTTCATTCTTTATTGAAAACTCTAAATATGTAGGTCTCAACTTGTTAATACTTCATTCTTTATTCAAAACTCCAAATAGGTAGGTTTCATGCTTCTTACTATTTATAGCTTGTTGAAAGTTATTTGAAAAGTATAGATAAGTGATGGCAGGTTCAGATAAATATTATTAAATCTTTCTACAACTCAAAGTCTGCCCTTAATATGACTTTTAAGAATGAGAGGTTACCAGATACATGGACTCACATTATTTAAAGTGCTTTTGATTTATCTGAAATGGAGTTTTATTCTAAATCTATGCATTTACTGAATGAAAGGTAGTGTATTTTAGTGCTTAGTTAATTTAAGGAATATGTTTATATTCTTTATATATGTATATATACTCTGAATATTTTTCCATTTTGTTACACCTTTTACTCTCTAGACTGTGCATCAGCATGATAATGAAGAAGTCACACTTTCACACAGAAAATACTGAAATACAATTTTTGGTCTAAATTTATTTAGCAATTTAATTTGTCCACCTCTGGCCTAAGCTGGAATGATTGCTGGTTTATGGCCGGAACCCATATGCAGCTTACCTCTTATTTGCCTCCCAACACCACTCTGTAGCCATCCTCAAACTACTGTCTCCCTTCCTCAGTATACTCATATGCAGCTGAATGCTGACATACTATTGCTGACATTTGCAATCCAATTTTTAAAAATTATCTCATTATGCTAGCTTTATTTGCCACATTTCTAACACAATTTAGGAATCAAATTCAGTACTGATGTTCCCATTTAAATGCTTTTTGCTCAATTCTTATGAATACTGTCTCTATGATATCACCATTGCATTATTAGTAACCTGTACAAGATGACAAAATTATCATCAAATAGCTTACATGTTAATATTATAGCACCAAACTGAACATGACACATATATTTTCCTCATATATATTTTAAAGTAATGAAAGTATTTTTCTAAGACTTCTATTAGTTTTATGTTTTCTTTGAAGTATAATTTTACTTCAAAATGGTGTACATTTTAAAAGTATTCAATGCAGCTGGGCACATTATCTTTATGACTCTGTATTCTCTTTAAAAATAATACTACATGTCAGCAAAAATGGTGAAGTAACCACCTCAAAAAATTCATTCCTTCATAAAATCCATGAAAAAGCTCTGGCGAAAAATGTCAGATTCAAATTTTTTCAGAAGTGAAAATAACTAAAGGCTCGTAGCCACTCACAGGGCATTTATTTAGTGACAAACCAAGGACAGGGCAGCACTTCTGATACTAGAGGGAGCAGAATGGAAGTAGGGCTTCTCCAAAGTCTTGTTCATCATTATTTTGCCTCTCTTGTGCTTCTCTGGAAGATCCAAATAACTATAGTTTATCTGACATGACAGGGAGCTTCTCTATTGATAAAAGTATCCACCCAGGGATATATACTAGCATAGGTTTAAACTTCAGGGCCTACTGAAATAATGGATAACCATTGAAATAAACAATAGAGTAACCAAAAACATTAAAAGGAACATATGAGAAATGAGGTTTCCATAAGGATTTGAAAAGCTCTAAAGTATTCCAGGAAATCAAGAAAGCCATTCTCTTATCTAGAGTTGTGTGCATATTCAAGAGGAATTTGAGAGTTGTAAACTGGCTGAGTGTTGAAAGTAGCAATCATTAACAAGAGCAAACCCTGAGGTTTGAATCTGATTTCTAGTGTTGCTACATTTTATTATTTAAAATGCCAAATATTCAAAAAAATTATGAGACGTGCAAAGAAACGGGAAAATATGGCACATACACAGATGGCCTAATTCCATAAGGAGCCCAAACTTTAGATTTTTTAGACACAGACCTTAAGTTAGTTGTTACAAAATGCCTAAATAGCTAAAAAAATAAATAAAATAAAAAAATAAAAATGAAACAAAGCAAAAACACACACACAAAAACAATGTCCAAAGAACTAAAGATAAGTAAAACAAAAGTGTCTCACCAAATAGAGAATGTCAAAAAAGTGGTATACGATATGTAAATAAACCA
>NW_012143079.1:1959490-1960860 GCF_000956105.1 Propithecus coquereli | reverse complement strand
GTGAGGAATTAAAAGAATAAACATTTTATTCATCTATATAAAATTATACTGGCTTATCCAACTCACTGAAAACTATTCTTGACACAATATAAAGGGAAAGCAATTAGATACAAGATTTACTCTTATTATGTAGCAGAATCTGTACTAAATCATCACATTTCTTGGGAGCTGTGATGCTACTTACTAGGAAAAATACATGAGATCCCTGTGTGTACACTTGGAATAATGCTTCCTTACATACCTTAATACAGGTATTGGAGGTAGAAAAGGAAGCTATAGATGTCAAATCACATTTGGTTTTGAGGTGATATTATGTGAAATACTACTTACGCTTCTTAAAATTTGCTTATCTTTATATCCTCTTATATGTCTACCAGGAGTTTCTAGGCACACTCTTTTAAGCAAAGCATGCCATTATCTGCTTGTTTCAAAACCTGTAGAAAAAGTTATTGATAGGCCTCTGCTTCCTGAAACATCCCGATATGTTTAGTGACCTCCTACTTCATGGGGGATACGCTTCTTCCTTCATTCTAGAGATGAGAGAGAAAAGCTAGCTTTTATAATTCTCTCTCTCTCTCTCTTTCTCTCTCTCTCTCTCTGTCTCTCTCTCTCTCCATTTACTTGGGCAAAATTTTCCAAGCTACCGATTAGCTAATTCTGACATTTCATCCTCTGAAAGGGGTTGCAAAAAGTCATTTCACTTTTCTTCTTACTTTTATCCAACACTCAAGTGTTTAGAGACCGGTAACAATTTAGTTCTGGATATCATTTAAAGACTTAGTTAGTGGTGCTAATAATTATTCTTTGTACAAAAGCTCCAACGTTTTAAGAATCAATTATTTCAAACTCCACAGTGTAAATTATATTTTTACTTTTGGAAAACTTTGGAGTAACCTTGCAGCACTGAAATTTGTAAACTGGACGTTAACTGTTAACTGGGAGTACTCAGCCTACGTAGACTCACACAAAACACCTAAATAACATATGAAATGTCACAGATTTGTTTAATGGGAAATGGGATGGTAATTTTTAAAGTTATTGTGCTATAATTACATATTTCATGAAGAAACAGGGCTCATCCACTTAAATAAAGTAATGCCATCACATACATTGAAAAGCCTTGTCATATCAGATTCCATTATATTTTTGTGACAAGTGAAAAAGCAGGCAATAAACAAAAAAAGCTGATAAGGTCAAACACCTGTAATACTGTTTTCAGTTTGAGACACTTCAGTGTCATAAAGACGCTGAAAAATGGAAAGGACTTTGAAGAAAATGCAGAAGAATGATTAAGGAGCTAAGACGTTAGACTTAAAATGAGAGATTAAAAGAATGAAGAATGTACACTCTGGCTCAATTGTGACAAAGTA
>NW_012143079.1:1945060-1945710 GCF_000956105.1 Propithecus coquereli | reverse complement strand
ATTTGCCCTGGATGGGCTGAACATATATGCCAGGAATGAGATCTTTTCTTATAACACATAGTTCATTTTCCCTCAGAAATGTTCTGAGTAAATACAAATGGTGAAAAAAGCAGTTAGCAAGTGAAGAGGGGTTATATGAGGATTCTTCCCAAGAGTAGATTGATAGAAGTAGTTATAACATCAAACAGAAAAAGGTTCAGCATCATGGTGGTTGATGACTGTCATGGAAAAGGATAGACAGCAAGAAATGAAGTATTATGCTAAAATTCACTTTATATTTGACATTGTGAAATGTCCTCTTTGCCCCTCACAGAATATTTCACCTTTCTTTAGTGTTTTCACATTACAACACCTGTGAGTGTCATTTTCGTTTATTCAAATAGCGTTGTTTCCAGCCAAAGTCCAAATTCTACTGTAAAGCTAAAGCTATATTGGATTGTATTTATTTTTTTTATTATTATTCTCCTAATAATCTTCTCAAGATGAGAATTTTGATTACCAACCAGCATTATCACTTATAAAATGTGTAGCATGTTAAAATGCTTAAAGGGAAGCACATAAAGGGACACAACACATTTGAAAATTTTATCTTATTGTAACAACACAACTTTAAAAGTCCCCAATTAGAAGTCCTTTCTTTTCCAGAGGTA
>NW_012143079.1:1943611-1945010 GCF_000956105.1 Propithecus coquereli | reverse complement strand
TATTGAAGGGATGAATATTTATAGTCCACAATAAATTTGTTTTAAAAGAAGGACATCATATTAAAGATTAACAAATGGTTTGTTTTTTATTTCTATTACAGAATTTGTGGCTATGAAAATCAATTCTGGTAAATTGGAAGATAATATTTTTTTCTGCCAAGTAATTTGAATATGAACAATTCAAAAGATTTGAATAGTAATTAATTTGGTTGGGATAAATTCTTCTCTTGCAAATTTGTGACTCTCTTCAATTTGCTCCAATTCTGATAGACCTGGTATCTCCTTCGTTGCAAATTACATTTTTTCAGTTGACTCCATCCACATTTCACTAGAACGTTTGTCTAACGTGAGGACCCTAAAGGTCAATCAGCAGCATAACAAGGTGACTACTTGTTAAAATAGTTAAAATAATTTTTCCTTTGTAAAGTCACTTTTCAAAGAACATGAGAAGAATATTTCATTTTTATGGGATAATGTGTGAAAGTTTATCTAATGGTAGTATCTTCTGTAAGATGATTTTATATCTCTAAGCAATAGAATGTTTCTACAAGGCTGGAAAAGTGAGTTCCCAATATTGTAGATATTTTAGCTCTAAAAGTTAAATATTTGCATGATTTTATTCTTACTAGTTTTCAAGGATTTAAAAGATATACATTTAACTACATTAAAATGCTCAGACTGTAAAATAACAAACATAAATAATCCTTTTTCCTCTTTTACGTGTCAGTTAAAACAACACCCTCTCTAGCCTACTGTAGCTTTCGTCTTCATGAGTGGAGGCATGCAGATATGAATGGCTGCTTTTGGATTGTTGAAGTATGAATATATAGAGAATGAAAAAGTCATTGTTCAAATTTTCACTACTAATATAGTAAAATGGAACATAAGCCATATTCTGGAAAGTTCCTCTTATTGAGAGAAAACTATGTTGGGCATCCCTTAGCTCCTGTATACTAAGAGGAAAGTAGAATCAACAACATTGTAAAGTATGAATTTTATGCTGAAATCGAAAGACATAAAAATAGAAATGATACAGAAGATATAGAAAGCCCATTCTTGTAGGTTTACAGAATGTGGGCAGAAGATGAAGAGGTAGAGTAACTGGTTTCCAGATGGCTTGGCATCCTATCCCCCAGCAGAATTATCAAAGTGAGAGGCTTGATAGATTGGCTGAAGGTAGATCAGTTGAAGACCACCAACTGCATATCCAGGCAGAGAGATTGCCTAAGTTCTTCTGTGCCGACCTCAAATCTCATGGCTTGAAAGTGCCCAGGCCACCCTATCCCTGTGGAAGAATAAAGAATGCTGCTTAAGGTGCTTCTGATGAATTAGGAAAAGGGGTAGTTTGTGGGAGGATCTGAAGTGTTTTGTGACTGTGGGCCCTACAGCAGCCTGCTCA
>NW_012143079.1:1930585-1932911 GCF_000956105.1 Propithecus coquereli | reverse complement strand
ATGTCACCTCCTTCATATCTGATTTAGGTAACTGGAGTCACTATATTATTTGTCTTTTTTCTTGGTCAGTGTAGCTAAAGGTTTGTCAATTTTTTCAACATATTTAAAGAACTAAATTTGGGTTTCTTAATAATTTTCTATTTCAAAAAATTATCTATGTAATTTGTTTCCCCTCTAATTCTAATTATTTTCTCTCTACTGGTAGATTTGGGCTTAGTCTGCTATCCTTTTTTCTAGTTTCTTAAGGTAGAAAATTAAGTTATAGATTAGCCAGACTGCTTTTGTCTGTAGTGGTAACATTTGAGTACTTTCTCATTCTCATTTGTGTATATAAGGCTTGATGTTTGCTGTACTAGTGAGCTTTTTACATACATGTGTTTTTATGATGGTAAATATCATTCTTTCAATTCCAGATGTTGGACTCCAAAAGCATTTCTTGTAGGACTAGCCTAGTGGTGATGAATTCTTTTAGTTTTTGCTTATCTGGGAAAGACTTTATTTCTCCTTCATTTTTAAAGAATAGCATTTAAAGGTGTAGTATCCTTAACTAACAGGTTTTTTTTTTTTTCTTTCTTTCTTTCTTTCTTTCTTTCTTTCTTTCTTTCTTTCTTTCTTTCTTTCTTTCAACACTTTGAATATATCATTCTGTTCTCACCTGATTTGTAAGATTTCTGCTGAGAAATCTGCTATTAGTCTTCTGGGAATTCTCTTATATGTGATGATGCTTTTGCTTGCTGTTTTTAGAATTCTATCTTTGACTTTGACTTAACAGTTTGACTACAATGTGCCTTGGAGAAGACCTTTCTGGCTTAAATGTATTTGAGGATCTTTAAACTTTCTGTATCTGGATATCTATGTTTCTTGTAAGACTTGGAAATTTTTCAGTTATTATTGCTTTAAATAAAAGTTCTTTCTTTTTAATATGTATTGATAGCTATAGATTTCCCTCTAAGTACTCATTTTTAGCTAAATTCAATATATTTTGTAAGTTATACTTCCATTTTTATTAATCTCAAAATGGATAATTTAATTCCAACATTTCCTTTTGTTATTAATCAAATTATGGTCACCAAATGATTATACAATTGTATTGTTTTAAATAATTTGTATTATTCATATGATTTCAATCAATTTAAGTTGATTAAGGCTTGTTTTATGGCCTAATGTGTTCTATCCTGGAGAATGTTCCATGTGGCACATGAAAAGAATGTGTGTATTCTGCTATCGTATTGGAGTGTTCCATAGATTTGTGTTAGGTCTGTAGTGTTTTAGGTTTATAGTGTTGTTCAAGTCTTCTATTTCCTTATAGATCTCTGCCTAAGTGTCCTATATATTATTAAGAGTGAGGTGTTAGGCTTCTAAATAGTATTTTTAAATTGTGTTTCTTTTCCTACAATTTTGGAAGTTTTTGTTTCACATAATTTGGCTCTTCTGTTGGGTGCAGGAATGTTTATAATTGCTATGTCTTCTTGATGGAGTTACTATCTGAAAATGTCCTTTTGTGATTCTATCAACATTTTTTTCTGAAAGCATATTTTATCTAATATTACCATAGCCATTCTGGCTTTTGCTTGGTAACTTTTAGTATTATATATCTTTTTCCATACATTTACCTTCAAGCTATTCTGTCTGAATGTAAAGGTTGTTTCTTATAGAGATCATATAGTTGTATAATGTTAATTAATTCTACAACTTGATTAGAGAATTAAATTCATTTATGTTTATTAAAATTAGTGATAAGATAGACTTAATGTATGTTATTTTATTTTTTTCTACAATCTTATGTATTTTTTATTCCTTTATTTTTCCATTATTGCCTTCTTTGTTATAATCAATTATTTCCTAATGTGCGATTTTAGTTATCCTGTTTTTTTTTTTAATGTATATGTTTGACATACTTCCTTAATGGTCATTCTGGGTATTATAATTAACATCTTAAAAAATTAGTTTGTATTTATATCAACTTGCTTTCTGTAATGTACTACAAAAAACAGCACCAAAGTAGCTCCCTTCAGTCCTTCTTTTTTCTGCTATTATTTTCATACAAATTGAATCTTTACACTGTATAAACCAATTAACACGGTTATATACTTACTGCTTTATACAATTGTCTTTTGAATCAGAGAGAAGAGTTACAAAAAAATAAATTTATACCAACTTGCTTTCTGTAATGTACTACAAAAAACAGCACCAAAGTAGCTCCCTTCAGTCCTCCTTTTTTCTGCTATTATTTTCATACAAATTGAATCTTTACACTCTATAAACCAATTAACACGGTTATATACTTACTGCTTTATACAATTGTCTTTTGAATCAGAGAGAAGAG
>NW_012143079.1:1928295-1930535 GCF_000956105.1 Propithecus coquereli | reverse complement strand
AAGAGGAAGGGAAGTGAATAAACACCAGTCCTGTGATCTGACAGGTTCTATGATTTTGGAGCTATCAGACAAAGAAATGTAAAGTCTGTGGCAATCCCTTGTGAGAAAACCACAATATGAGACTGAGTTCTAGAAAAAATCCATGCCACCTACAGCAGAGAATTATACAGGTTTTGTAAAACCTGGTACACTGCTGGACTGTGGTACAGACAAGACCTCTGACCATATACCACCAAGTGGCCATGGCTAGGCTTGTCATATACAGTGACGGCCAGTGTGTCAGGGCCAAGAATCCATGAGATAGAATATGTGAGACAGAACTGGTACATCTGGATGGAGGACAAATAGACAATCAGAGAATAAATGCAAGTTTCATCATCAGATAACCCAGAGCCCATTGTCATCCACCACTGATTTAACAGTTCCTCTCCTTCATGTCCCAGTGGCAGTGTATCAATAGCATAGCTATTTTCCCCTTACTTCTTACACTATGCTTGTGGTGCATCCAAATTCACCACATGTGAAATATTTATCCATTAGACTGCCAGAGGCTGTCTGTACTCCAGCGACCATCCATGTATCTCAATATCACTCAGATAACAAATGATCCCGCATTAAGCCTCAAGTTATTGCCTGCTTCATTGGACCGCTTTTAGCATGAAGGATTGCAGTCTACTTTCTCTGGAAGCAGATGCTAAAGCAGAGTTTGAGATTTTTTATTAGGGAATAACACCTGTGAAAATATGGGAGAAGAAGCAGGATTAGACAGAGGAAGAAGCTAAACTTCAAAACCTTCCCAAAGCCTGATAAGGGCTCTGGAGTAAATAGTGTATGTCTGATGTGTGTTGCTTATGCCAAAAATGGATGGGCCTTTGTGTACAAAGCTTGCAAGATAACCAGATATAAGCTGCCCTGGGAAGGCAGACCTTAAGAAGTTGACGGCTACACACCCAACAGGTACAACACAATCTCAGGGATGAGCACACTTACAACTTTGAATCAAATGGTACAAAAGCAATTTATGTAACCAAAACATTTGTACCCCCATAATATTCTGAAATTTTAAAAAAAGAAAAAAGAATTTGACAGCTAGAAGCTCTCTGCTTTTCACACTCCTTGCTGTTAGCCAGCAAATTCTTTTCGAGAGGGTTTCTGTGTAAAGTTCATTATTGTTTATCCAAAATCCTGTTGGATAATGGACTCGGGAGTTGTTATACATTTGTTTAATAAAGTTGTTGCTTCAGCATCTAGTTTCAGAGCTGACATAAGTTGTTTGAAACCCAGGTACACTCTATTACTCTTGGCCCAGTGCAAACCTCCCCTCTCTATTTGGCTGTTTGCAATATAGCCTGCTGGTTATTCATCCCACTGACCCACAGACCAACACACTTCACATCTGCTGACTGGGATAAAGCCTAATGGTAAGCATCAGAATCAGGTAAATGGGTTACCCCCTTCACACCTGAGTTTTCTAGCTGATCCACAACTTTTACAGAAAAGTCTGAGAGATGATGGCCATGCAACTTGACAATGGCTTAGGTCTTCTCTTTCTTATTCTCCATCAGCTGGTTGAGCTCCCTAACACCTTCAGTCTTCCTGTTGGCCTTGTGGCAGCAGCCCTCATCTCTCTTAAGTAATAATTTTCTTCTGTTTTATTCATGTTTGTTTTACCTCCTCATTGTGTCTCACCTGACAGACACACTTGAACCTAACCTTCTTTCCAGGTAGTTTTGTCTCTTAGAGAGTGATTATCTTGGTAGGAATAAACTGGAAAAGGTCAGACAAAAGTCAAAAGGGTGTCTCTCCATATAAAAATGTTCCCTGTGAAAGGGTCACCTGGTCATAGGCCTTAAGCATGAGGCCTTCCACCAGGATAAAGAATAATCCTATGAAAGGCACACCGTAGGCATCCACAACCAAATCCCTGAAATTTCTGGACAGCTTAGGACTGTTCTTAAGATGGAGACCTTGAGACTGATTAAGAAAGAAACCATAATAATAGAAATCATATGAACAGTTTTTTGAGGGGTTGGAGGGAAAGTCATATGAATGCGGAGCTCCCCTAGTGTGATTTATTTTTTATGAGTGACATCCTGTCTAGTTTTGCCTGCTTTGGTCACTATCCAACAATTTTAGAGAGTATATTTTCTATTATATATCTAGGGGTGTGTGTGTGTGTGTATAATCAGCAGTGACATTAGTCCAAGATAAGACACTCTACCATTTCCAAAGCCAAATAC
>NW_012143079.1:1913890-1924670 GCF_000956105.1 Propithecus coquereli | reverse complement strand
TCTGTATTTTTTGTCATGTATGGCCCTGAAGTTGCTGTGGAGTTAGCCTACTGATTAGCTAATTGTAACACAGAAATGTATTTAAATGCCTTGAACCAATTAGTCTCTCCCTTTTTTACAAGTGGTTCCATATGTATCGAGGCATGGCTTAACTATCAGATAGTTTACAACTCTATATCATCTTTCACTTCTTGTTTATGCAGATAATTAGCCAGGGATATGAGGTTAGAATCTACTTATTTTCTTCTTTGCCATATGCACATGTATGTAGCCTTCTAAATATGCAGCAATATAGCGGAGCTTTTCAAAGCCCTCTATGGATATCTCATTTCCAGACCTTCCTTTCAACTTTTTTTGGTCAGTTTATTCTTTGATCTAGGAGTATAACAGCTTCAGGCAACAGCAAGATTAAATAATTCCCTCTGATTATTTTTGAAAGACATGGTGGGGATAGGAATTTTCCCGCTAAGAACATTCTGAGTCGGGTCAAATAAAGACAATCAATGTAAATGGGGCTTTCCCAGAAACTTCTCAGACAGGTCAAATAGATAAAATTCTCTGGCTTTTGGGAAACTCCAAACCTAGTCTTCTCACTTCAGTGGGTGGTTTTCACAATATCACGCTTTCAGTCTGCTGGATGTTAACGCTATGTTGAAGTTGGGGTCAGGGACAAGGGGAATAGAGCAAGGTAAAATGTCACTAAGCTTCCTGTTCTTAAAGTGGCAATTTTATTTTGAATAAATGTTTATCTGGTCGTTGAAAGATTTTGGTTATTTTTTGAACTTATGAAAAAGTCAATACTTTTCAAATTTTGCCAGTGTTCTATATTGCTTTTATGAAAGAGTAGATTTTCAGAGATTCCTACTCAGCCATTCTAGAAGTATTTCCCCTTTACCATAAACTCTGAGTCATATATTTCTACTTTTTCCTGACTGACAGCTAAATTTGGCATCTGACATGACTGCAGTTTTCATAGATCCTATTCACTAATCTCACATTACTCATATATTGCACATACTCCTCTTTGCTTATATTATGCAGAAAATCCTCCACCTGTTCTATTTATAAAGTCGACAGTCTGTGAGCTATTGTCATTGAGGGACCTGATGCTTACACAAAGATTTTTTACTTTATGTCATTTTAGAATACTGCATAAGAATTTATTATGAGATTTTGCTATAATAATGAAAAGGCATATTGTTATTTACTTTTTATAAAAAGTAGTGCCTTTTAAAATATACTTTTGGAATGGGTTTCTAGAAAAGATTTGGAAAATCATAAAATTGACTTAATCTGAATTTTCAAAAGTATTTGAACATTTTTCCCAACTCTGAGCACTTTAAGATTAACTACATACTGTTCACACATTTTCCAAAGGATAAATTTAATGGAAGAAGCCTGATTGATTATATTTGCAATGCTTTCTGTTATCAGTTATAAAATTTTGCTCTTTCTTAAATACTGATTATGGAATTCAAATATATGTTTAATTATTTATATTTGTGATAAAAATGCCATAAAATAATTTCAAAACAACAGTTATATCAAAATGTCTGGATATTTGAAAATTTTAACAAAGTATAGCAGGTATTATTAAAATAACCTGTTGATATAACTGCAAGAGTTGAAGATTTTTAACCCATAATTAGAATATTTGTCTTTAATTTAAATGGATCAAATACTCATGATTTTATATTATTTTAAAATTCCTATGACTGTGATATTTTAAGTTTCTATGACACGTTAAGTTTCACGTATCTTCAACATAAAAACTGCATACATTTACAAGTTTATATGTCTTGACTATAGTACGTCTTTTCTTTTACTGGAAGTATTACTTCACTATTAAATCCATTACGTCAATTTTACCCATACATTAGCTGTAGCCAAAGTATAATTTAAAAATGTAAAAACACACACATCATTTCCCTCTTATTTTCATTATTGGCTTTCTAATTCTCACATGTCTTACAATGACCTTCACAGCCCTTATATTTCAGCCATTTTATAAAATGTCATTTCATTAAGTTCCTCTGTTTTGCATTTCTACGTGCTGTATTTATGGCTTGATGTTTGTTTTCTGTGCTAGACCATAAAAACATAATGGCTGTGGCTTTAACTATTTTACACATTCTCAAATTTTTGGACCCCAAAACATTCCTGCCACGTTGTAGGCACTTAGAATCCTAGTAGTTGACTAGGGACTGGCTGATACTACTTCATTTAAATATTGTGTGTTTTATATATTTTTCTCATCAAAATTGTTTTCAGTTTACTAGTTTCTCTTTCACACTCCATTGCATTCTTGTCATGTAAAGATAATAGAAGAATTCCATGATATAAAGCTATGGAATAATAAGGCAAAATTTCAACCCTGATTTGATACTATAAAATGACATCAAGCATTTTTAGAGGGAATCTTTCAGAGAGCTTAAACACATGTCAGTGAAATATAACCAGCTTGAACTGTTCAACATATCAAGGAAAAATATTGTAGCATCATTTATTTCCCAGTTAATTGCTTGAGCTTCCACCTGCCCCATTAACAGGAAATATGACATCTCCCTCTCGGTCTATAAAGTCTTCAAAGAATCTCAAGAATGCTAGGGGCGTCATTGTTCTGAGAAGTATTAGTCTCCTTTCCACCTCCAAGTGAAGAGAAAACAGAAATTTCATCAGGCTTTTAATACCATGACCTTTCAAAAAGAACTATAGATTCATAATATTTTATTTTTCATTTTTAATTTGTGTAGTATGAACATTTTAAAAACATACAAAAGTAAGGAGAATAACAATGAACATCGGTGTACCCATAATTCTATTTAAATGATCATCAATAGTCGGACTGGTTTTTTTCCTCTCTCTCCCTTTTTAAAGGAGATTGAGAGACTAGATTATTGAAAATAAATTCAAGGTAACAAATCATTTCACTAAAAAAATGCATTGCTACATACACATCTCTAATAGATAATGACTTTTAGAGAATATCATAATATTTATATCACACTTAATAAAATTAAAATTAATTTAATATCACTACTGCCTACTCAGTTTCAATATTTTTCTGATTGACTAAAGAAATGTTTCTTTACAACCAGTTTGTTCTGATCAAGATTTAAATGACATTTGCACATTAATGTTATGGTTTTATACTGCTGCATATTAAAATATTGGGCACTAATGTAAAGCAGAAGTCAAAGTCTAGCAGAATTATATTAATACAGCAACTAATCCCCATTACACAAGCTGGCATCGTGATCTATGAAGTTCATCAGTCATATACTACCTCATAGGCCAATAAGCACGACCCTTTGACTCTTTTGAACATCATTCCTAAGGTTTTAATAACTTTCCTTTTGTATCGGCCAGGCAAAAAAGTCTGATTATATACTCTTGTCCTAATGAAATATTCTATTCACTCTGTATATATCACCCTATTAGAGACTTGGCAAGTAATTCCAAAGTATTACTATCTCATACTGTATCTATTAAATTAATCACAATAAAAAACTACATATTTTTGGCTTAAAATAATAAGCATTTATTTAGCTCCTATTAAGAGGATTAACCATTCATGCTGGGCTAAACTGGGCATCTCTGCTGCTGGTTTTGTCTGGGGTCCCCATTGTGCCGTATCACTCCATTTATCTCGGCACCTTTGGTTTTGGAAGTTGGCTGGCTGTTACCCAGGGCGATAGGGAAAAATGAGCTGTGTGTGTCTCTCTTTATATGCAGCGGTCCCCAACCTTTTTGGCACCAGGGACCAATTTCATGGAAGACAATTTTTTTTTGGGGGGGGGAAGCGGGAAGGGAAGGAGGTAGAGCTCAGGCAGTGGTCAGAGTGATGGGGAGTGCTGTAAATACAGATGAAGCTTCCTCTGACTGCCGCTCACCTCCTGATGTATGACACCTTCCTAAACCATCGCCCCCCACCCCTCCCTGTTGCCCCCCCGCACTCCTAATTTCATGGAAGACAATGTTTCCACAGCCATGGGGGGTTCGGCGTGGAGCTCTGCCTCCAGGTCCCTAAGAGGTCACGGTACCGGGCCCGCTGCCTAGGGTTGGGGACTGGGGTTTATATTTAGAGGTTGGACTTCACATAGTGGCAGTTGAAGGGGTTGCAACAGCAGCAAGAGAAGAAAAGTTTTATTGTACAAACATTTTTTACCTTTCAGCTTGTCATATTAGCTGTTGTCCCACTGGCTAAAACAAGTCACACGACGAAGCCCAGAATCAGTGTGGTAACTATACAAAGCCGGGATAGGTTAAGGAAAATGGAGAACAGCACTCCAATAGTTTACCACACACCTCTACTCCTACAAAGCGTTGTTATTTATAATGTATTTTGGCACCTTCTTCATTAGTGAAAAGAGAAACAAATTTCACAGATTTAATCTCCAGCTAACCATTTCTCTGTAGAATGACCTAAATTATGTTTTGAGAAAATGTTTTGAGAAAAATACTGTAATAATTTTATGTTTAAACACACATGATTTATCTGAGATTATAATTAAGCTTCACTGATTAAAACTCCCTTATGGCTTAGCATGATTTCCTTCCAATGAAATGAGATTATATCTGTGGAGTCCCCATCAAAATGGTATTTTCAATTGCATCACCACAAGACTCAAATCTCTCAGAGCTGTCTCTCAATACACAATGGTGGGAACTGACAATAAAGCCCTGGGAAACTGATGCATTTTCAATAACGCAGGGATTATTATTTCTTTCTTCTTTAAAGCTACCTTTTCCCCCCACAGGGAAGAGGTTTAAAGCATTCATTGTGGGAGAAAAGCTATTTTGCTGTTTTTTTTTTAATGGGTATTTCTTCGAACTTGAAAAGTTTTATGTCACTTTCAAGCACATTATGAAGAGAGGCAGAGCTAGATCAGATTCAAACTTTCCTCTCTCACAGCCAAATCTTCTGCAATTGAAAACGCCAGGGTGACAAAAGGAGCTGCCGTGAAAGAATAAACTGTTCTGACTGAAAGGACCTAACTGCCCCCATCATCCTGATGTTAACCTGTGTTATTTCATGGCTGTCACACTTAAATTAGGTTGGAACATTACAATTAAATCAAAAACTAATGGCACCACAGGAAAAATTTCCACCAAATATTATTTTTTCAACAATCCTTGTTACATGTTTGTGAGAATCTAATGTTTGCCGTCCTGTATTCATGCTCATGAAAGCTGTCATGCATGCTACAAGATGAGCTGAATGTCATTATAAGCTTGATCAGGAAATTAAGTATCTTATAAATGATGAGACAGAAAAATCACTAAGACCCACTTGCAGTTAGCTATAGGTCTTCTCTTTTCCCTTTGGCCTTTAGTTATTAATGCCAGTATCTATCTCCCTGTATTCTATAGGACCATGTTAGCTTATATAGATTTATAGTTATAAGAAAGCTGGGCAGCAATTGGAGGAAGAAAAAAATTAGTAAGTTTCATGAATGACTGAGTTCTTGTCTCTTCCTGAAGAGATCAACTACCCTTCTAAAGCAGTGTAAAAATACAATAATTACTAGAAAATATTTTCAAAATATTTCTGTTCATTTTTACTATTAGATTTCATAAGTGTTAATATCGATTTGAAAAGTAAAATTTCAATGATATTAAATAGAGAACATATTGCTAAAGTGTTCATAATATAATTTTTTTTAGTCCTCAAAGTTAGCAGCTTTATTTAACCTTCATTTTTTTAAAGATAGTTTTAGTTGCACAAGAATAGTATGCCCTTGCTTCAACTATCTCTTTCTTAACATCTTATTTAGCCACAGAACATTTGTCAAAATTAAGAAATTAACCATGGAACAATGCTATTAATTAAAGTATGGAATTTTGGGGGATTTTGTGAATGTTCTCGTTCTGTTTCAGGACCCCACATTATATTTAGTTGTCATTTTTTCATAGAATCCTGTAATCTGTGATAGTTCTTTATCCTTTCTTAGTTTTTTTTATCTTAATACTTTTAAAGACTACAAATTATTTTATAGATTTTTGGTCAATTTGGATTTGCCTGGTGTTTTCTCATGGTTATATTGAGGTTAGATATTATGGAAAAGGATACCACAAAGGTGACATGCCCTTTTCAGTGCCTCATGTCATGGGTGTGGAGTATCCATATGTGTTATTGGTGATACTAACATTGATCACTGGTTAAAGTGGCACTTGCCGGGATTTGCCACTGTAAACCTACTATTTTTCTCTTTATACTTGCTAAATATTTTAGAAACTAACTTTAGAGTCTATGTGCATATCTTGTTTCTGTTAATCTTTTCCCTACTATTTTAGCATCCATGAATTGCTCTTGCCTACAGTGATTATTGCTGTAGTGTTCTAATGGCGATTTTCTATTTCTCTCATTTCTTACACGTTTATTAGATGGAAAACTTTTGTAAGAGCTGTCCTTTCTCTTATTTATTGATTGACTGAATATTAATCAATCAATACATAAAGTCATGGACATTTATTTTATTTGGGGGATTTATAATCCAATACTACCCTTACTTATTGTGTGACTCAAGTTAATACAACTTTGGCTATTGTAATGTCTTTCAGTTTGACACCTGTGATTTTTGACATATTTTCATACTTTGTTATTAATATCTTATTTACCACTTATGTTCTGGCAACACAAGACACATTAGACATCTTATAATATAATTTCCCTAGTCTTAGAATCAATCAGTTCTGCAAGAAACTGTGTTATTTCATTGCTACTGTGTGTCACTATTTTTAGCTTCCCTCAGTGGATAGGTATAAGGAAAATATACATTTCTCTCTCTCTGTCTCTTGCTCTCGCTCTCTCTCTTTATATGAAGTCATCTATCTTTCTCTCTAATCTGTCTATTCAGCGTCTTCAGATCTAATGAAAAAAGAGACCATGAGTCCATATTGAAACATCTGACTATAATCCACCACCTCAAAGCTCTTTCTATACTTGCCATTATTTCTCTTTAAATTCTTTCTTAGACAGTAAAAAAAAAAAAAAACTGGTTCTCATTATATTTATTTGTTTATCTCCAGTATAAAGATAAATTCTTAATTC
The DNA here is from genome assembly GCF_000956105.1 of Propithecus coquereli. Taxonomy (NCBI): domain Eukaryota; kingdom Metazoa; phylum Chordata; class Mammalia; order Primates; family Indriidae; genus Propithecus; species Propithecus coquereli. The sequence continues at coordinate 1,917,616 of NW_012143079.1, read as the reverse complement.
CTATCTCACAGTTCTGTGAGAAACAATTTACCAATAAGATTACAATGTTTTGTATAACTCATTTTCCCCATAGCCTTACAGTATCCTGTCAAAAGATTGTTTTTCAAAGTTACCAAAGTTACTTAGTTCAGTTCCTTTTCTCCACATCGCCCCTCTGCCCATTGTGACTGTGTTCTGAATTTTTATTTCAGGTAAATTCATTTTCCAAAGTCTGTATTTCCCCTTTCCCCCCACATCCTGGTGACTTTTACTTTTGTTTTAGCTTTTACCTTACATAAAAAAAAATTTTTGTAGCATATAATTCTAGATGTTTTGAGAAATGCATAGAGCCATATGTTCACTACCATAGTACCATATAAATTTATGTAACTATCAGCCCAAAATTCCTTACATGTGGTAGACAGAATAATGACCTTCCAAAGATTTCCACATCTAAATTCCCACAAACTGTACATATGTTATATAAACATAACAAAAGGGAATTAAAGTTGCAGATGGAATTAAATTTACTATTCAGCAGATTATAAAATATGAAGATTATTTTGAATTATCTGAGCACATCCACTATTATCACAAAGTTCCTTAAAAGTAAAACAGGGAAACAAAAGAGTTCAGAGTCAAAGAGAGATGTGACTATGGAAGAATGTTCATAGTGATATAATATTGTTTGCTTTGAAGATGGAGGAAGGGAGCTCTTGCCAAGGAATGTAAGCAGCTCTTAGAAGTTGAAAAAGGCAAGAACCCTCCATAAAGGAATGCAGCCCTTCTGATACCTTGATTTTAACACAGTCATACCCATTTTAGACTTCTAACCTATGGAATGGTAAGATGATAAATTTGTTTTAATTTAAGACACTATCTGTTGTAATTTGTTATAGGAGCAATAGAAAACTAATATTGTGCTACAAGGTGCTATACCTTTACAGAAAACCCCTCATCCATTGCTAAATTCTAACCATTGTTCTGTTTTCCACCCTAAAATTTTACCCTTTACAGAATGTCATGTAAGCACTATAGAAGATATGTAGCTTTTTAGCTGGCCTTTTCACTTAGAAAAATTATTTCAGATTCATCCATATTGTATGAATCAACAGTTTATTATTTTTTATTGTTGATTAGTACTACACTATATGGATACCACCATTTATTCATGCACTAATTGAAGTATATTTCTATTATTAATATTTCTGAGAATTATAAATAAAGCTGCTAGAAACAGTCTTGTATAGGGTGTAGTGTGACTGTAAGTTTTCACTTTTCTTGAATAGATACTTAGGAGTGAAATTTCTGAGTCATATGGTAAGCGAATGTTTAATTTTATAAGAAATTTCCAGTTTTTCAAAATGGCTGTAACATTTAGCATACCCACCAGCAATGTATGCTAATTTCAATTGCTTCTCATTTTCATCTGCACTTCTTATTGCCAGATTTAATTTTGTATGCATTTTAATAGATATGTAATGGTAACTCCTTAGCTCATTTTATTTTATATTTGCATTTCTGAGCATATTTCAAATGCTTTATTTCCATCTGTATTTCTGTTTCAGTATAGTGTCTGTTCAGATATTTTGCCAATGTTTTTTATTGTTTTTTTTCTTATTTTGCAGGTTGATGGTTCTTTGTATACTTTGATTTGCAAGTATTTTCTCTCAGGCTATGACCTTTAAAATTTTTTCTTAACAGCATCTTTTACAGAGTAAAAATATTAAATTTAAATAAATCTAGTTTTTCAATGTTACCTTTTATGTTGTGCCTTTTATGTTACATCAAAAAACTCATCAACAAAGGAAGGCGACACCAATTTTCTTCTATATTTTCTTCCTAAAATTTTATATATCTGCATTTTACACTTAAGCCTATTAGCCATTTTTCTTTTCTTTTTATTTTTTAATTTATTTTAATTTCAGAATATTACATGGATACAAATGTCTTATTTTCATTTATATGAGATAAAAGGTAAGTGTCAAGGTTGATTATTTTATATCTGGGATTAATTTGTCCATCATTATTTGTTTGAAAGAGTATCCTTTCTCTATTGAATTGCTTTCTGCACCCTTGTAAAACATTAGTTATCTATATTATTTTGGTTTACTTCTATGTTTTTTATACTCTTACATCAATCTATAAGTCTTTTTTGCCAATGCCATAGTGTCTTCATTACTGTATACCTTTATGATCTGGTAATTGAGTAATTTGTGTACTTCAGCTTTTCCTTCCTTTTTAAAATTGTTTTAACTATTCTGGTTGGTTTGCATTTTTGTGTGATTTTAGATCAATATATTAATCTCTATAAAGTGACTACTTGAGTACACTGCAATCATAGCTATTGCAATGAGTCTATAAATCGGACAGGATTTTTATCTCACCATGTTAGTTTTGCAATCTGTAAATATATCTCTCCATTAATTCTGCTTTTTTGTTCATTTGTTTTTTGTCAAGAGTGCTTTTTAGTTATCAGCATATATACCTTGCATACATTTGTTGATTTCATACCTAAATGTGTCAATTTTGGTGCCATTTTAAATAGTAATTTAAAAAAATAATATTCAAATCTTTATTACTAGTATATGTAAAAAATTGATATTTGGGACATCAGCAAAATGGCTGAATAGGAAGTTCCAGATCCTCCTTCCTCCCACGGAGACATCAACTCAACAACAATACACAGAATAATTCCATTTGTGAGAAACCTAAAAGCCATTTAAGAGTTTCCTGCACTGGAGCTAGTGTGAAACAGACTCATCAAAGTCAACAAGAAAACCTGTGCCGTTCTCCCACCACAATCCTTCCCTCTGACACAGGGCTAAATGTTCTGAAGGAAATTCTAAGTTCCTGATTTCTCTCTGTATAATACAGAAGACTGGATTGTACATTCAGTATTTTAATTTTGAGGAAGGGGCTCCCCAAGGGACTAGATTCTGACTCACCTGACGAGGGTGAGGGTACTGATGGGACCCTGAATACTCTACGTGCCTGTGAGCCAATGAGAAAAAAAAAAAAAAAAAAAGAGCCAGGTGTTGTGCTGGTGCTCCAGAGGGCACATGGTATAGCAAATGGAAGATGATATAGTGAAGAAGCTCCCAGAAAGGAAGAAAGAGTGAAGCATGTGTCCAATGTTTTGGGTTTTGGGGACTGCCCGAGGGACTAATTTCTGCTTAACCCAACTTGTGATGCTGATGGGAATCTGGCATACTTTAAATTCCTGGGATCCACTGAGAATGAAAAAAGAATTGTGTGGCATACTGCTGCTAAAGAGGATCCATAGAACAACAGACAGACACCAGAGTGAGCTTCTAAAAAATATAAAATAAGACAAATAAATTCTTCTAATTAGAAATCTACGTGCACAAGTCCAGAGAAGATAAATCTGCAGAAAAGACTTGAGAGGCCCACAGAATCCCTAGCTGGGCTGATCAGCGAAGGTCTTTTCTTGTAAAAAGCAGATTCATAAAGATAGGAAGATTTGATTTTTTTTTCAAATGTACGAATATGAACACAAAGTTTGAAATAATACAAAGAAATACAGGAAAATGACCCAATGGAGGAAAAAATATTCAAAAACTGACTGTAAAGGAAAAGAAGTAATAAACTACCTGAGAAAGAATTCAAAATAAACATCAAGAAGAGGCACAATGAGCTCAGAAAAATGATGCATAAACAAAATGAGATACTCTGGTTTCTCTTCAGATCATATAAATCTTTTGCCTTTTACTAAAGATCTCTGTG
>NW_012143079.1:1911308-1913345 GCF_000956105.1 Propithecus coquereli | reverse complement strand
GCAATGAAAGCATATGTAAGAGAGAAGTTTATAGCAATAAATATGTGCATCAAAAAGAAGAAATATCTCAAATAAATGATCTAACTCTACAGCTCAAAGAACTAAAAAAAGAACAATCTAACCCCAAAAGTTAGCAGATAGAAGTAAATAATAAAGATTAGAGCATAAAGAAATGAAATCAAAAGTAAAATTAACAATAGAAAAAAACCCACAACACAGATTTTTTAAAAATCAACAAAATTTTGGCAAAACTTTAGCTAAACTACCAACAAAAGAGAGAAAGAGAGAGAAGCCTCAAATAAATAACATGAGGAATGAAAGAGGAAACATTACAACTGACATCACAGAAATAAAAAAGGATTATAAGGGACTACTATGAAAAATTATACATCAACAACGTCGATAACACAGTGAAATAGGTAATTCCTAGAAACATAACATCAAAACAGAACCATGAAGAAATAGAAATTCTGAACAGACCTAAAACTAGTAAAAAGGTTGAATTAGTAGTCAAAAGCCTCCCAAGGGGTCCAGGGGAAATAGGGAAAGATAGGTACACTGGCGAATTGTACCAAACATTTAAAGATAAATTAAAGACAATACTTTTCAAACTTCACCAAAAAAGTGAACAGAAGGAAACACTCTCAAATTCATTTTATGAGATCAGCATTACCTTGATAACAAAGCCAAAGACACCACTAGAAAAGGAAACTACAGTACAATTTCCTTGATGAATATAGGTGAAAAAAAAACTCAATAAGATACTAGAAAATCAAATTCAATAGCACATTAAAATGATCATACAGCATGACCAAGTAGGATTTATCCCTGGGATGAAAAAAATCTTTCAACATATGAAAATCAATGTGATATACCTCATTAACAGAACAAATGAAAATCACATGTTCATCTCAGTAGACAGAAAAAGCATTTGACAAATTTAATACATTTTTATGATAAAAACTCACTACAAAATAGTAGTAGTGGGAAAGTACCTCAACATAATAAAGGCCATAAACAAAAGCCTACATTTCACATCATATTTAATGGTGAAAAACTGAAACATTTTCCTCTAAGAACAAGGCAAAGATGCCCATTCTTGCCACTTCCATTCAACATAAAACTTGAAGTCAAATATGGTGGATTGGTAAGAAAGGATGCTTTTGCCTTTATTCAAATCAGAGGGGTAACACATTCAGTCTTTCACCATTAAATATAATATTAATCTATGATTTCTTGTAGAGGCCCTTTATCGGGTGAAGAAAGTTCATTTCTCTCTCTAGTTTACTGAGAGTTTTTATCATAATGAACATTATATTTTTTAAAGGGCTTTTTTTTGCTTTGTTGAGATAATGAAAAGTTTTTTTTTTTTTCTAATTTAGACTTTTATGGTGAAATACATTAATCAATTTTCAAATGTTGACACACAGTCCTCCATTCCAGAAGTAAAACTCCACTTGGTCTTCAAGGATTATTCTCTGTATCTATTGTTGGAGTCAATTTGCTAATAATTAGTTGAGATTTTTTTTCACCTAAGTTCGCCGATAATATTGATTTTGTGGTTTTCTTTGCCTTTAATCTCTTTGCCTGTTTTTGATATCACAGAAAAAGATTTGGGAAGTGTTGCCTTCTTTTCTATTTTCTGGAAGTAATTGTGTAGAATTGGTATTCTTTTTGTTCCTTATATTCACTAGTAAAATCATCTTAGGCCAGGATTTACTTTTTTTGAAAAGTTTTTAACTAAAAATTCAATTTCTTTAATGAGTTTAGTGTTGTTCAGGTTATCAACTTTGTGAGATTATGCCTTTAAGAAATCTATTGATTTTATCTAAGTTTTTGCATTTATGGTCATTAGAACCATTTTTATTATTCCCCTTTTACTCTTTTAATGTCCAATAGAATATAATGCAGTTCTTTCTTTCTTTTTTCTTTTTTTTTTTATTTCAGTATATTATGGGGGTACAGATGTTTAGGTTACGTACGTTGCCCTTGCCCACCGTTCCCCCCAAGTCCGAGTTTCAAATATGTCCATCCTTC
>NW_012143079.1:1904157-1905818 GCF_000956105.1 Propithecus coquereli | reverse complement strand
CTGTATAAGTCCTTTATTTCTAGGAAATCGGTGCGATTTTTCTTTAATATTTCAATTTCTTTAGTGAGCTTTTCTTCCAAGTCTTGGATTTTTTTGTGTGTGATTTATTTGTGTTGGTTATCCATTTTTCTTGCATATCATTCAGTTTTCTTACAATCCATGTTTGAAATTTTTCTTCTGTCATTTTAGTGTTCTGAGTTTGGTTAATGTCCAGTGCTGGGGAGCTGTTGTTCCTCTTTGGGGGTGTGCTTTCCATTTGAGTCTTCATATTTCCAGAGTTTTTTCGTTGATTCCTTCCCATCTAGATCAGTTGTTCCTTCTTGCCTTTAGATTTTCGTTTGGATAATGACACACCCTGTTTAGTCTCTGAGCCAGTAGGTGGTGTTTGTGGGTGAGATTTAACCACACCCTTTATGATGAATCAGTGGATGCATAAAAGGGTGTTCAGGATGACCACCCTGTCAGTAGGTAGCACATGCAGGGATGAGCGAGCTGCAGTACTGTTATTGGGTCCTGTAGCTAGCTCTTATTCCTCTAGAGAGGCCCTCTTGTGTCCCAGGTGGTGGGTGGGGCCCTGGGATTTCCAGGTGTGTCCTTATTCTCCACTTCAATGGGGGGGAATGATTCTGGGTGGAGCTGGTTTGGGTAAGTCTGCCTTCAGGCTACACAACTGCTGTTAGCAAGGGTCAATGTCTGCTCTTTGTTTCTGTGCAAAGCTGCCAGGAAGGGCTGAAATGGCTCCACTCAGTTGAAAGTCAGAGCTTGGGGGCTGGGGCTGTCCAAGACCCCTACTCTGGAGCAGGTCTCACTCCCCTCCAATCTCCCCCTCTCTGTGGCCTCTCCCAGGCCTCTGCCAGCAAGTGGGAACTCAAGCCGATGGATCTCCCCTGGCTGTGACGTGGGCCGGGAGGTTCCCTACCCAGGATCGTAGCCTGAGCTGGGTGCACAGCCCTCTTTTGGGAGGATGGTTGCCTCTCCGTCACGCTGATCTGCCCCTCAAGGCACACATTCCTCAGTAGGCTCTTTCTCAAGTATCCCTTCTGTGCCCCTGGGTAGTGCAATCGTGACCTGGATGTACGGTGTCTGGTCTGAAGGCCTCTCCCCTGGACCCTGGAGATCAAACCCTGACCCTGCCAGGGGAAGGGGTGCTGGCCTTGAATCACCTACAGGGTGCCCAAGCTGGATCAATTTCACTCCACCTCGGGATTTGCCCCACTCTCCTGGAGTCTCCAGGCAAGTAGCACCTGGGACGGCTGGCGGGTAGGGAGCTCGCAGTCTGAGTACCCCTCAGTCTGCTGTAGGGCCCCAAAAGGAAAAGTCCCATTCCTTGGAGATGCCTCCGTGTGATGGCTAAATTGTCTCTCTGGGCACCCACGGGTAGGGAGGAGGAAGGAGAGAATGGAGCACTATGGCGTCTGCCGATAGGCTCGGGTCTGTGTCCGGGGAGGTGCCCCGAGGAGGCTAGGAGCCTGGCACTGAGTCCACAAGAGGCCACTGCTCACTGGCAGCAGTCGTCTCTTGGCTGGATCAGCAGGTCTCTCCAGCCGCTTACGAGCCTGCCAGTAGTCCGAGATGCAAGAGAGGGGGAAGTTAACTGCTCCACCTACCCTTGTCGCTGGTCACCAAGCCTCTTGGGACCTTTCTCCTTCCAGTTCTCCTCC
>NW_012143079.1:1892936-1894862 GCF_000956105.1 Propithecus coquereli | reverse complement strand
ATATCTTCTTCCCTTTTTACGCACCACTGGGTTGACTGTAAACTTGCTCCCAGGAAGTACAAAAAAATTGGCAAAAATAACTTCTTAACTTTATCTTGCATATTGTTGTGTTGCAAACTATGTGATAGGAAAACAGGGATTTTATACCCCAATGACTTAAATGTGTTTAGTTTTTAAATACACACCCTCTCATCTCAACCTGCCCTTAACTGGATGTGTATTTGATTATATAGGTAGCTGTTCCCAGAGATAATTTGCACATGTAAATGTTGATGTGCTCAAAATTAATCATCTTCCTAAGACCAAAAATGTTTTTTTTTTAAACTGTTTCAAGTTTGCCCTACAAACACTTCTTTTATAAAAAAGAAATCAGTCCCTTTTTCAAAAGGATACTGAATCGGCTTATGTCTGGACCTATATACTTAAAATGAGAATAAGTTTTAGTTGAAGCTTTGATCTATTACTCCTACCCCCTGCCTATATACAGTCATCGCTCTCATCAGCAGTTTTGTTTTCCAAGGTTTTGGTTACCCTAAGTCAATAGCAGTCCAAATATAGTAACTGGAAAATTTCAGAAATAAACACTTTGTAAGTTTTAAATTGCATGACATTCTGAGTAATGTGATGAAATCTTGTGCAGTCTCACTCAGTCCCACCTGGGCTGTGAATCATCCTTTGTCAAGTGAATCCACACTGTAGACATTACCCATCCCTTAGTCATTTACTTAGTAGCCTTCTTGGTTCTCAGAGGGACTGTCTCAATGTCACAGAGTTTATGTTTAAGTAACTCTTATTTTACTTAATAATGGCCCCAAAGTACAAGAGTAGTGATACTAGCAATTTGTATATGCCGAAGAAAAGCCATAAAGTGCTTCCTTTCAGTGAAAAGTTCTTGACTTAATAAGGAAAGAAAAAAATTGTGTGCCATAGTTGCTAAGATCAATGGTAAGAACAAATCAACTTGTGAAATTGTGAAGAAGGGAAAATAAATTTATGCTAGTTTTGCTTTCACACTTCAAACTGCAAAAGTTATAGTCACAGTGTGTGATAGGTGCTGAGTTAAAATGGAAAAGCCATTAGATTTGTGAGTAGAAGGCATGAATAAAAACTTATTCTGGCTGACAGCAATTGGATTGAGCATTATCCATGGTTTCAGGCATCCACTGGGGGTCTTGGAATGTATCCCCCAAAGACAAGGAAGAACTACTGTACATTGTGCCACTAATTACTGCCTCATATGAATAACAAACTTTGATTTATAAAAAACACATTGAGCGACTCTTAAATGCAATTAAACAGTTTAATGTGTAAGGTAAAATTCTAAAATATAAATCAATTTCATATTTCCTGAATTCTGGAGAATGAAAGTCATAATTATATGTGCATATATCAGATTATTTCCAGTCTATGGTTGAAAATGTATTGCCTTAAGTACTGCAAAATTATTTTTTAAATGCTCATGATATTCAGTAAGAATAAAATATTGATATCCTGTTATGAGGAAAATCATGTCTTAACATGAGGTATGAATGTACTTGTAATAGTCGTGGCTTATTAATTATTGAAAGTTTTAATATAATATATGAAAAAACTTGGTGAATTACTTTTCAATATTACAAGTCATTTAAAAATCTGTGGCTATAACATTAATACATTTTTGTATCCAGGTCATTAAATTGCTTCTACAAGTTTTGCTGATGCTCAAGGCATAGATTTAAATGAACCAATGTCTAATACAAAAAAAAGAAGGTGTTCATTAGTCATATTAAAGAAATGCTGGGATTTCCTTTACATAAAATATCCTAAAACTGATGCAGAGATCATTCTCCTCTTAGAAAGAAAGGCAAATTTTGGCCTTGAAATTAAAAATCTCTATGCTGTTATACCTGACACTACATTGCATAAGTAAAATGTAATTTCACTGAT
>NW_012143079.1:1890732-1892886 GCF_000956105.1 Propithecus coquereli | reverse complement strand
TTATGAATTGCTTTATGATCAGCTCAATCAAAAGATATTTATTATTTGTTTGATTTTTTAAAATCATGCTTTGTGAAGTATGTTTAAAGCAATTCTAGGTTTTTCACAAAAGATTTTAATTATTGTTATAGATAGACTGAGTCCCTTAAATATACCCAATATCAATGATATTGTAAAAGTAATCTAGTTTTAACATTAAGGATTATTCCTGCTAGTATTATTATTTGGAGGCTTCCGAAGTTAAAGTGGTAAGACTTATTTTGTGTTTTTCAGTTAGAGGATGGAATTAGAAAACTGCATTTTAGATGTTTCATTCATGGCCTTTATTTTTTGCCTATGTATAAGGATTGATTAGTTAATAAAAATTAATCACTTGTTCAACCTGCTTAGATTTTTAAATATATTGAGATAATGCCAACATATTTGTTTACCACTATTGCTACCCACCAACCAGATTTGTTTTGCCTGCCAATACCTTGAAACAGCAGGCGTTGCAGCAGAGAAAGAGTTTAGTAATCACTGGGCAGCTGAAGTGGGGAGGATGAGGGGGAATTCCTCAAATTTTGCCTCCTCTAAGAGTTCTAGGCTTGTTTTTTTAAAGAACATTTCACAGGCAGAGGGCTAGGGAATCAGCACTGCAGATTGGTTAGGTCGGGGATGAAATCATAGGGATGTAGAAACTGCATTCTTACATTGAGTCAATTCCTTGCCAGGGTTCATAGGAATGAATGAGTCAGTTCCACGGTATGGGTCACTGGTCAAGTTGGCATCAGAGGGCCCATTGGAATGCAGAGGCTGGAAAATATCTAAATAAACAGTCTTGGTCTCCCAATAGAAGTCTTATCTATAGAAGCAATTAAGGGAAGTTACAAATCTTGTGACCACCAGCTATGCAACTCTTAAGCAGTAAGCCATTACAGGGAAGCAGGCTATGGGGCAATAGCTGGTTAATTCTTAACTATAACTATACCTCATACCTTGCAACATGTAGGCCTCTATCAAAGTTTTAATCTCCCCATTTCAATTAATTTTATAAAGACAATTTCAGTATCATATCCATTGGTTCAGGTCCAAGTGTTTATTCTTTTATTTCCTTAGCTCTTCAGGAAAGTCTACTTTTATTATAATTTACTTTAGATAAGGTTTTGTCTCCAATACTCAAATATCAATGCCAAATTCTGTGTGATCTTTTATTGGAACTGAGTCAGGTATGTAGAGTTAGTATTGAATATATTAGCTCATTTTGAGTTGACATTAAACATTACAGAATATGATATTACTTTTGCTTTAAATTCCAAAGATTACTAGAATTTCTACCACAGCAAGTTCTTGGAAAAAACTGGTTTAACTTAATTTAAATGTTCATTGACCTCCATACTATAGGGTTTTTGTTTGTTTGTTTGTTTTAGTTCTCTTGGTTGTTGATGCTGTGATGATGGTCTTCATGTGCCTCTTTCCCAATATTCCTAGATAAGAAGAGACACCTTTCTAAACAGAGAGTCTTCATTATAATTCCTTTTGTGAGGAAAGTGAGCTGTATCTTTGCAAATAAAAAAAAAGTAGTGAAAAGGTCATTTATAATAGCATCCAATGATAAAGCTTATCTTTGAATCAAACTATAAAATGTGCACTATTATGCATTTAGCTACAAGCCTGTTATGTTCCTCCTATTTCTTCTACTTCTTGAATAAATTTAACAAATCAAAGGTATAATTTTAATAGGTTTAATACATTGTCACATAAATGAATAATCAATGAGTTCAATAAGGAGAAGCTGTGGCAAATTGAATTATGTTAAAATATCCTAAAATATAGGCTAAACTTTAAATGACTAGAGAAATTATATTCACAGACTCAAATGTATATATTATAAACTCTTTAGATATAAAAGCAGCAAAAATACATATGGGGAAGGAATGAGAAGAAATATGAGAAGGCTGACATCTCCCATCTTTCTTAGTAAATATTAAAAAATTCATACTCTCTAAATGAGATTCACATATAAACATATTGGTAATTGCAACATTCTAATTGTTGCTTTAAAACTTTTTCTCAAAGTCTAAAGACCAATTTAGGTATTAATACCTGTTGTAGTAAAATTTTTTCATTTTCACTTCAGTTATTTTTTTCATTTCCTTTAAAAATTAATGGAGT
>NW_012143079.1:1878462-1879362 GCF_000956105.1 Propithecus coquereli | reverse complement strand
CTGCTTCTTGACTTGGGTGCTTATTAAATAGATTCGTTTACTTGGAGTGAATCTTTTGAGCTACATATATAGGATTTGACTAATTTTCTGTACATATGTCATAATGGGATAAAAACTTAAATAAATTTAAAAAATGTAAATTTTTTCACGTTTGAGCTTTATTAGGAAGCTTTAATGAAAACATGTGAAACATCATAATGTATAATTTATTAGGATAAATTTCAGGACATAATTTTAATGAAAAAATGAAAAACAATGTACATGGGGTTCATTTTTTCAATGCATACTGTGTACTCATTCAATGGCAGACATTATTCTAGGTTCTAGAGAAGCCTTGAACTGACAAAATAATTTTCCTAATTGAACTTACTTATACTTTGCAAAACATACACAATGACCAAATTAAAAGAAAAGATAGTGTCTGTTAGATGTAGTAAATCCTATGAAGAAAAATAACATGTGTTAGGAAGGGGAGTTTGCAATTTTGAATAGGGAGATCAAGAAAGCATCACTGAATAGGTGGTATCTGATTAAAAAAAAAATTTAGCTACAGACTTCTGAGGGCAGAGAGAAAATTGCAAATTAAAAAATCCTAAGATAGAGAACTTCTGGCATGGTCAAGAACAGAGAGGAGTAAGGAGGGAGAGAGTACAGTAGTCCTCGCTTATCTGTGGCTTCACTGTACACAGTTTCAGTTACCCACAGTCAACAGTGGTACCAAAATAGATATTTTCAGAGAGAAAGAAAGAGAGATTGCACAGAACTTTAATTACAGTATTCTAATTCTAAGTGTTCTATTTTATTATTAATTAATGCCAAACTGTTATTGTACCCAATTTATAAATTAAACTATATCATAGGTATGCATGTATAGGAAAAAAATATAGTATATATAGAGTT
>NW_012143079.1:1876357-1878412 GCF_000956105.1 Propithecus coquereli | reverse complement strand
TGAGGCTATGTTTGATATTTTTATCAGCAAAATTTGTGTATCAATGTTGCTAGAGTAATACATTAAAAGTTTTTAATTAAAGAAATACGGTATAAGAATTTTAAATAAAGTCGGGGCGCAGTGGCTCACGCCTGTAATCCTAGCACTCTGGGAGGCTGAGGCGGGAGGATAGTTTGAGCTCAGGAGTTCAAGACCAGCCTGAGCAACAGAGAGACCCTGCCTCTACTGAAAATAGAAAGAAATTAGCTGGACAACTAAAAATATGTAGAAAAATTTAGCCAGGCATGGTGGCACATACCTGTGGTCGCAGCTACTCGGGAGGTCGAGGCAGTAACATTTCTTGAGCCCAGGAGTTTGAGGTTGCTGTGAGCTAGGCTGACACCATGGCACTTTAGCCCTTTATTTTTTGAGACTCTGTCTCAAAAAATAAAAAAAAAAAGAATTTTGAATAAAGATAATAACCTATCTAAACAAAAGTAAACACAATGAGTTTAATTTCCAAGAATTCTTAAAAAAAAATAAAACTTTATGTCACCAATGGATCAGAAAGTCTTATCAAATTTTGGTATGGAATTTTTTATTTGTTTGACAACATGACTAATACTAAACATCACAGAAATTTTGATTTCAAAATTTAGAACAAAAATAATCAAATTAGATGAAGAGGCTTTATAATGAAAAAACCTTAATATCTGTTAAATACTTAATACCATATATATGTACCAAGTAGCATCAATATTAATATAATGAAAAATATAAAACAAATGAGTAATATATAGGAACACACTGGTAATATAATAATGTAATTAACTTCAATACAATGTATAACTAAGTTAATAGAAGCTCTCAATAGCATAACTAATATTCTAAATCTAGCTGGAATTTAGCAAGCTTCACCTTAAAACCAGGAATGTTCTCCCATTTTAGTTTCTAAGGAATATTTACAAAATTTGATCATGTATAAAATCAAAGAAAAACATTGAAAATATTTCAAAATGGAGAGATTAGTTTAATCTCTTTCTAACCATATTAGGATTAAAGATAAGCACATACTGATAAAATTAAAGGATAATGGGTTATATAACAGAAATATGTTACAGGTAATTTATTTCAGGAGCTGAACAATTGAAGTAACAAAATATTAGATACTCATATCTAAGAAAAAACTGTTACATAACAAATATGAAGAAAATCCAAAATAACATATATAATAAAATTGACAAGCTAATTCATTAAGGTTACTAATATAAATTTCATGTACATTTTTACATATTCTACCCAAATTTGAAAATTATACTATATCAAAACATAACACTAACAATAGCAACAGTAATGATCAAAATCATATGTATAAATTTAACAACATGTAGGAGATCTCTATACAGAAATTCATAAAACATTGAATAAGTTAAATAAGTCTTAAGAAAATATTTATAAGTCAGATGATTGTATTATAAAGATGTCAATTATTTCCAATTTCTTTTGTTATTTCAGTACAATCTCACACAAAACACTAGAAGACATTTTGTGAACATTAACAAGCTAGTTCTCAAATATATAAGAAAATGCAATGCAGTGAAAAAGTAATTTTGTACCAGTAGAAAAAATTTAAAGGACTTACATTATGAGAATTCATAAATACATCCACAAATAAGTGAAAAAAAATTTAAGACAAAAAAATAACTTTGCAGAGAAATGAGCAATGAACTGCCTTTTTGGGTGGTCTGGGTATAGGATATTAAAGTTGAAGAAAAGTATCAATACCAACATTACACTATAAATAAAATCAATTACTTATGTAATATATAAAAGAATCTTACAAATCAATAAGAAAAAGAAGGACATCTAAAAATTTTGTTAAAGATGTGTAAAGCTGGGAGGCCTTAATAAGGAGAATGTTTAGTTACTAAGAAATATATAAAGGTGCTCAACACCATTAGCCCTTAGAGTTATTCAAGATAAAATTCCAATGACATTCCACTACTTTATTTGTCACTAATGCAAAAATGTAAAATTCTAACAGTATCAAATGATGATGTAGAACAACTGAAACTC
>NW_012143079.1:1875533-1876307 GCF_000956105.1 Propithecus coquereli | reverse complement strand
AACTTTATATTTTAAATGATTTTAGTAAAGGTGATGATTTCTTCTCTTTTAGAAAACATGTAAATATTTCAGGAAGAGTGTGAAATAGAAATCCAATCTTTACATTTAATTAAAATAGGAAATACCCGAGATTGAGTGACTGTTTAAGAGAACATGTTGTAAATTTGGTAGGGGGGTGGGAAATATATGATGCATCAGATTTCTCTCACAAATGACACTAAATGCTGCAGAGCATAGATAAATATCACCAAAAGCAGTATTCCAGGGTATGTGAAACATTTTGAGAAAAAAAAAAAAAGTCAGCAATTTCTTTTTTAGAACATAAAAAAGGAGTAGAGATGTTGGCTATAGGAGTTACGCTACTTCTATTTTGGCACAATTTTCAGTACCGTAGAAGGTGATTTGGCACAATGCATATTACTTGGCAACGATCTGTCAATTAAGGAAAGTGGGGAGTTTGTTTATCTAGGCATATATTGCTATATTTTGGTGTTAACCCCAGATGTCTGTGAAGTACCATGCAAGGGATACCCAGAGACGAGGACCCCTTCTTAATAGAAAGGTGACTATAGAGGGATGTAGGCCGACAGACCAGTCGCTAATATTGGTGTTATTCTCTGCCTTCCTTCACTTTGTGGAGAGGGCTACTTTAACTGTGTGTTTCCATTTTCCCCTTTAAATATCTTCTTCCCTTTTTACGCACCACTGGGTTGACTGTAAACTTGCTCCCAGGAAGTACAAAAAAATTGGCAAAAATAACTTCTTAACTTTATC
>NW_012143079.1:1864128-1866268 GCF_000956105.1 Propithecus coquereli | reverse complement strand
GGTACTATCTGTAATTCCAGGCATCCACTGGGCACCTTGAAACATATTGCCTGCAGAAAAGGAGAGACTGCTGCAGTAGGAAATAAGGTCATTTAGATGATAAGGTGCTATACACTGAATTGTGTCCCCACGAAATTCATATTTTGAAGCTTTAACCCCTGATGAGATTATACTCAGAGATAGGGCTTTTAGGAAGTAATTAAGGTTAAATTAAGTGATAAGGATGGGTCCCTAATCCAGTAGGATTGGTGGCTTTATAAGAAAATGAAGATCTCTCTCTCTCTCTCCCTCCCTCTCTCTCTCTCTCTTTCTACCTCTCTCTTTCTCCCCCCACCCTCATGTGAGAACACAGTAAAAAGGTCACCATCTATCTGCAAGCTAATAAGAGAGCTATTACCATAAACTGAATCACCTGATGTCTTCATCTCGGAATTCCCAGCCTCTAGAATGTGGAAAAATAAATTTCTATTGTTTAAATCACTCAGTGCATGATTTGTTGTTAAGGCAGCCCAAGTAAGCTAATACACAAGGGAGCAATTGTACAGATCTTATAGGATATTGTAAAGATTGGCCTTCACTCTGAATGTCACAGAAGACATTGGATAGATGTCGGACAGAAACACAATATGGTATAACTGATAGTTTAATGATATCTCTCTGGCTGTCATATTGTGAACTGGATGAAAAAGGGGGAAAGAATTAAAGCAAAGAGAGCAATTAAGAACTATTACAAACATGACAATAGCATGAACAAAAGTGGTACCAGAGAAGGTGGTAGCTGCTGAAGGCACAAAAGTAAATAAAAATCCCTGAACTGATCAATTTACTCTACAAATCCAGAAAACATACAAAATATATATTGAAATATGTATTGTTTTTATGGCAAGAATTGCTATAGAAAAACATAGTGCAAACAATGGAAAGAGGAATGTAGTATGACCATTTAAGGGAGTGTACATTAGTCATTTGAGCAGACACTTGAAAGAGTTGTAAAAGCATGCCATGAGGATATCTGTGGAAATAGCATTCCAGGTAGGGTACATAGAAAATGGAAAGTTCCCAAGATAAGAGCATGGTTGGTGTGTTCAAGAAACAGTGAGGCCAGCATGGCTAGAGCAAAGAAGAATAAGAGAACTTTAAGAATTTGGAGACGTATATGTAATCAAGAACAGATTTTTGTTTGTGTCTTTCTTCCTTTGTTTTAAGAGGAAGAAAAGTATATCACTAGCATGCTGAGAGGATTGACTCTGAAGAGATAGAAAACTGGCTATGCAGAAAGAGGGAAGAGACTTTCAGGAGCCATGGATTGCTGAAGAGTGTCAGTTGAATGACTATAGAGTATAAATTGAAGAGATGTCTTGAGGAAAAACACCAATAATCTCTCCAGAAAAGAAGGTAACATTTACAGGTTCAGATGACACTTGTGTCATTGGTGGTAGGAATTTTCAAATGATTGAGTCCATAAAGGAACAAGGGAGAGAAGGTATTGAAAGCTTGAAAAGAATAGATTAGTGGTTCTCAAACCTGACTGCACACTTAGAGTGTCTGTTGAGCTCTAAAAAACATGTGTGCAATTCTAAATTAATGCATCCAGAATGGGTCTCAGTATCACAATTTTTAATAAAAAGCTCCTCAGGTATCTTTAAAGGCATAGACAAGGATGAGACTTGTAGGTGTCAATGAGGTGAAAGAATTGTTGGAATGGAAGTAGGATTGAAATAAGATGATATTAGTACCTGTCAATAGGTGCTTGCAATTATGATTATGAAGGAGTTGCTGTCTGGGTAAATGAGAAGAATTAGGGAATAGATGATGCAAATTCAATTATTGTGATTATCAGTGGAGAAGTGATTAAGGGGCAGGAATGTCATAGTATTTCTGGAATGGATTAAGTGATTACTGAACTCACCTATAATTATGATAGGACTAACTTTTGGAAATAGTGCTGGTGAGCCAGGAGCTAAATTCTTCCAGGAATTGGAGTAGGAGATACACAGCAGTATAGCTCTTAGGTAGTTAGCAAGCGATTTCGGGTCTCTTAGGGATGAAAGTGGGCACCTTGCCTTGTGAAGCTGCCTCACCTGGAAAGAAGGACAAGGCTGGGCACCAGGCCCCCATCTTGGTCCTGCCCTACCTTAAT
>NW_012143079.1:1849712-1851073 GCF_000956105.1 Propithecus coquereli | reverse complement strand
TATCCTGACAAACCAAAGTTTTGGTCACATCAAAGGAAATTTGCAGTACAGCTTGGATGGGTTATATGAAAGAGGACTTGAAATGTATCTTTCCACAACTTCTTTCTATCTCTGTGTCTTGTGTGTATCCCACAAACAGCTGAAAGTCTCATTTGGTATACTTTAGAGCACAGAAGTGTGGACACACAGAAGTAGCACTCAGCAAGTGACCAGAGTGAGTCACCATGGGCCTGGGACAACAGAGCCAGTTTCAGCAACATAATGGCCCTAACCTAGGAGAAGTAAGCTAAGTCAGCCAGGAAGCATTACTAGGCTCTGAGTAAACTGAGTAAGCACAGATCATTGTTTATAACTACTACTAACTTTTTTTTTTTTTTTTTTTTGAGACAGAGTCTCACTCTTTTGCTAACTACTACTAACTTTATCTGCAGCCTCACATTGAGCAACACCAGAAAGAGGATTTGGAAGACAGAATATGTAGAACCTAATTATGCTGTGCAGAGCCAAGGAAATCTTCCCCAAATCATGAGGAAACACGAGTCTTTACGTTATTGTCAAGAGACCATCAAGCTCCATGGAGAGGGTCTGTAAACAGTGGCATGAGTGGAACTCTGAGAAATGAACACTTTTACCTAGCAAAACTAGGAGTTACTTAAAGGGTTGCAAACATAATTACATTTGATAAACAATATATGAAATGAAACTCCATTTCTGTCGTTGATATCTTTTGAAGAACCAATCGACTATAAATAATGCAAAGTATCTCTATTCCCTTGCGCTTCAGAGCTGTATGTGAATGAATTTTATGTTACCACCACATACAGATGTGCTGTACTTGACCATGTCTTTCAAATAGAGGCGAGTAAATTTGAATACTGAAGGTGGAAAAGCATAGCAAATACATTTCATCATCCAATAAAGTCTCAAGTATAGTTAGCTAATGACATGAACACAGGCGTGACCACTTACTACTGTGTGTGTATATGCACACACACACACGTATCTTTTACACATGTACATATGTGTGTGTATATACACTTATAGCTATATACGTGTGTGTGTGTGTGTGTGAGGTGTAGTAGTAGTAGAGCTGTGTCTATTGTCTTTTGCGGTACAGAGTAAAATGTCATAATACTTGACCAATCATTTCCTCCTACCCATATCTCAGAGCTCTCTACTTAATGAGAGTATAGAGACCATCTGTAAACTAATGTAAATATTGATTTTCTTTATTTTTTGTGGTGTCCAAATAGTTATTTCAAAACATCTTGTCTCAATCTATTATTTATTTTGATGTATTTTTTTAAATGTACCAACACCATTTTTTGATTTATTGCCATCCCACAAAAAAATTTTAAATT
>NW_012143079.1:1848647-1849662 GCF_000956105.1 Propithecus coquereli | reverse complement strand
CCAGTATGTCTGTCCCCCAGACGGTGAGCACCGCAACAATTAGGTGTGTATATATGCATCTCCTCCTCCCTCCTCCCATCTGCCTGACACCGGATGAATGTTATTACTATATGTTCTTTTAAATGTTGATCAGTTAAAACCAATTTGATAATGAGTACATGTGGTGCTTGTTTTTCCATTCTTGTGATACTTTACTTAGTAGAATGGGTTCCAGCTCTATCTAGGATAATATAAGAAGTGCAATATTAATAAATATCAAGTATTTTTTTTGGTTCCATTTAGGACAAAATCTTTAGCATTGACATTAAAATATTTGTTTGTGATATTTTATAGCATGGTAAAATATTGTTATAGGTAGAAAGCATTTTTACTCTCTCAACTGTACTCTATGAATTTTGATTTTCCTAAGAATCCATTCGTAGTAGTCGACATCCTCCCCATAGAGCACATTCATTTGTATATGCTGCCGATAGGAGAATATTCAGTGCTAATATATCAAAAATGGCTCTTGTGAATGTTTGCCACAAGTGACTTTTTTCCCCGATAATCCAGTATTAGCATTACTCCTATGGGATACTGACTAGGTATAAACGCTTCCAAATGGCCTTAATCTTCTACTATTACCTACTATTTTATTACCTGAGTACAAACACTAAAATATACAATGTCATATGTGGTGAGTGGGATGGAAGATTGTAGAATTATATGTGGTAGATGTGACTGATGTCCAACCAAAAGCTCAGCTTATAATATTAGCGTCAGCTCTAATGGATGTTTCCGAATTACACAGATATCTTCCAGGGTCTCAGATTTCTGCCTCAGGCTTCTTAGACACCATAAGAGTTTAATCAAAGCAAGTATATCCTTAAAGTGCCGGGAAGTTTATGCTTCTGGGGGCAACCCTCATTAACAGAGCATGGTAGTCAATGGATCAATGTTCCAACCTCCACTCCCCCAGAAGAGCAATTCTGAGGCATGGCCCATGTCATTCTTCAGAGATTCTCCAGTTGAACTG
>NW_012143079.1:1846457-1848597 GCF_000956105.1 Propithecus coquereli | reverse complement strand
GAAGAAGAAAAGTATATCACAGCATGCTGAGAGGATTGACTCTGAAGAGATAGAAAACTGGCTATGCAGAAAGAGGGAAGAGACTTTCAGGAGCCATGGATTGCTGAAGAGTGTCAGTTGAATGACTATAGAGTATAAATTGAAGAGATGTCTTGAGGAAAAACACCAATAATCTCTCCAGAAAAGAAGGTAACATTTACAGGTTCAGATGACACTTGTGTCATTGGTGGTAGGAATTTTCAAATGATTGAGTCCATAAAGGAACAAGGGAGAGAAGGTATTGAAAGCTTGAAAAGAATAGATTAGTGGTTCTCAAACCTGACTGCACACTTAGAGTGTCTGTTGAGCTCTAAAAAACATGTGTGCAATTCTAAATTAATGCATCCAGAATGGGTCTCAGTATCACAATTTTTAATAAAAAGCTCCTCAGGTATCTTTAAAGGCATAGACAAGGATGAGACTTGTAGGTGTCAATGAGGTGAAAGAATTGTTGGAATGGAAGTAGGATTGAAATAAGATGATATTAGTACCTGTCAATAGGTGCTTGCAATTATGATTATGAAGGAGTTGCTGTCTGGGTAAATGAGAAGAATTAGGGAATAGATGATGCAAATTCAATTATTGTGATTATCAATGGAGAAGTGATTAAGGGGCAGGAATGTCATAGTATTTCTGGAATGGATTAAGTGATTACTGAACTCACCTATAATTATGATAGGACTAACTTTTGGAAATAGTGCTGGTGAGCCAGGAGCTAAATTCTTCCAGGAATTGGAGTAGGAGATACACAGCAGTATAGCTCTTAGGTAGTTAGCAAGCGATTTCGGGTCTCTTAGGGATGAAAGTGGGCACCTTGCCTTGTGAAGCTGCCTCACCTGGAAAGAAGGACAAGGCTGGGCACCAGGCCCCCATCTTGGTCCTGCCCTACCTTAATTCTGTCCTGAGCTATTGCCATACCTGGGGGAGAAGGGAACACCCTACGAATCTGCCAACCATGACTTAGTGTGCCAGCTGTAAAAGAATGCAGAGGACTCTCCAGCCCACAGGCCAAGCAGCATAGGTACCATAGAGTCTGGAAATTGACCTAGAACAACCTGCATGCATAGTAATGCAATTCCCAGCTGTCCAATCAAAGTAGTTCCATGGTGACGTCTGAGCCACTAGGAAGGTTCCAATCTGGGAAGTATAAAATAAGATGCAGACCATAACCAACCCCTTTTTTATGGCCTTCCTTTTGGTCTCCCTTTGCTGCAACAATGGGTCCAGTCATCATTTGTGGCATATGTATCACTCTCTGTAAACCTATGTCTTGCTCTTGCTCTGTAATCCTATCTTTCTCCCCTCAATAAACTTCATTTTTGTGCTTGACTCACTTTGACACATTCGGTCATTCTTTGGCCATCAGCACACCAAGAATCAACATTTCAGATGGAAACCTGACATAGCCTAAGGATATTCAAAGCATCTTCAAAGAGAGAAGGAGAGAGGATAATCTGAATGTTACTAGAAGAGGTCCATTTGGGAGAAGTCAGTCACCACCTGCGCTATCTGCAAGTGATGCAGCATTTTAGAGGAGATCATGGTTTCAGTTAGAGCAAAAATGGAGCGTTGAAAAGAATGAGGGGACATAACTGTCAACAAACGACCATTTCTAGAGACAACATTGGGAAGGTTGCAAGGGATAGACAGGGATGAAAATGAGATTAGAAAAGTAGATGTACAAAGTTACATGGAGGTTATACAATGTGGTACAGGGAACAACTTGAGAGCCATGGGGGTCTTGTGATGACTCATGTAAACAGTCATCGAAGGCATGAATAGTTTAGTTCTCATCACATAAGGCAGAAAGTGATGTTAAGCTATCATTCCATATTTTTATATATACAACTCACACAAAAATACACACATGTGCTTCCTAGTATATTTACAGAATATATTTGCTTGTCATGTACTTCAACCTGGATGGTAGTGTTCTGTTTAAATTTCTATCAGGATTTTTCTACATGATTTTGTGTATGTTAAAATAGTTTTCAGTATACATTCGTTACCAGAAATTAACACAAAGTACAATAGCCTAGCCATACATCCACAGTTTGTGTAGAATATGATGATGTCTAAAAATTAAATTATTCTAACTTAC
>NW_012143079.1:1843600-1844888 GCF_000956105.1 Propithecus coquereli | reverse complement strand
ATACATTAAAAAGCTACAAAAATTCAAATTCCAAACACATTTAATAAATATTATTTTATGACACTGATTTAGTGACATAACTTATACATATCTGAAAAGGCAAATGGTAGCCTGGTTCCAATGTGGCTTCGCCCAGGTTCTCAAATGCTATTATTCAAATCATCTTTCCCTCTGACTCCTCATTCTTTTTTTATATTAGCAATGTTAAGATCTCTGGCTCTTCTACGGAAAAGAATGCCCTGCTTTGGTGCTGTCTCAAGCAATTGCTCCACTTGAGAAGAATAATAAGGGTGGGCACTCCATTTTGGTGTTGCCTCCACCCTTAATCCTATCCTGAGTACTGCTACTTCCAATCTGGGAAGCATAAAATAAGATGCAAGGGGGGAAAGAGGAAATGCTTTATCAATCTGGGAATTCCCCAGCCCAGGAATGACAAGATTTAAAAAGTGTCCTAGAGTAACCTAAGGGTAATTATTATGCCAATAGCTTGAATCTGCATTGTGGTTCAAACCCCACTCTCCCCCCCAATCTTGGCTAATAAAAGGAAACAATTCATGAATTCAGAAAGAGAGTGGGTCAGTTAGTCAGTGAGTTAGTCAGTCTGTCTCTCTTCACTCTCGGAGGCAGACCCGTTTTGTTCTAAAATAAAGAGCTGCTTATGTGAAACTGCTTCCTGTCTGGGGTTACTCCTTCATATTGGCCCTGTTGGTGATTTCTCCAAGCAAGGAGTCAGAGGACCAGGAGAACAGCCTGGGCTTGACAGTTTGGTGTGTCTGGTCATTCTTCGGCCAAGAACACACCAAGAACCGAGGGCACACTGCCAACCACACAGACAGCAAGAAGAGAGTCTCCCTTCATATTGTAGAGAGATGAACACCAACAGCTTCAGACTTGCACCATTCCATATAGACAAGCATTAGAATACTTCTTAAACACTCTTAAAAACATAATAGTTTTCTGTCTTGTAAAATAAGATATGTATTTGGAACTGTCCTTTATGAAAACTTAGTTTCAAACAAAAGTTGTCTTATTATCCAGGTAAAGTCCACAGGTAATCCATCCATCAGAGCTGCCCACGAAAGAATAAATGAAAAGTCTGCCTGGGCATGGTGAAGGCTCCCAGTTTCTTCTCTTCTCCTGGGGTTAAACTTTCCTGATTATTTGATGAGATTCTTAGGAAGAAATTCTTAAGACAATTGCATTTCTTTTGGATAAAAGCTTCCCTGGTCAGATAAGAAACTTCCAGAGAGTCCCTCTCAGTGCTCTGGTACTTTAGAAAATAAAAAGG
>NW_012143079.1:1826413-1827935 GCF_000956105.1 Propithecus coquereli | reverse complement strand
AAATGAACATATATCTAAAGGTATATCCTCACAATTTCTTTATTGGTATGCATTCACAAGCTTTTACCCTTAGGAAATACATATGATTCTTAAGGTCCCTTGAGGTAAGTAAACATTCTGTGAGCAATTACACAAAACATGATAAATAGTCCATGATATCTGCATAAGATTAAGTTACTTAGTATGACAAGGGATTCATTCATTCAATTATTAACTCAATTCAATATATTAACATTTTTCAAAATGATACATTTAGGGATAAATTAATTACCAAAATTAAGAAATACATTATTTCAATTAGAAACAAGAAATAACATTAAAATAAACACAAACACAAAATATCTTAAAGGATAGAAATAAACATCTGGTAACAAGTGGGATAGAAAATAAAGAGTGAGAAAGCACATATACACAAAGTGAGACATAAGAGAGAGGATATGAAATTGTGAAGGAAACTATTAAAATTTTAAAAATATAGATACTTCATGATTTAAAGAAATATATAGATTCTTTACTTAACTGATTCAAGAAAGAAAATAAGAAAAGAACAATAAAGATGGAGCTTATTTGAAAACATGTATCCAGAAAACTTTTCTACAAAAGCATTGAGTTCATAACCTCTTGAATGTTAAAGCTCAAAATTTTTTCAGAGTTTAGGAAAAGGTGGAGTGTCTTAGATGACATCACTCATGACAAATCTAAGGAAAGATCTCTAAGTGAAAAAGATGAACAGCCATGCTTTAAATAATGTATCCATGAATGCAAAGTAAAAATAAAAGCTTCCTTTTCACTTGAAATACAAAAAAAAAGTATAAAAACATTTAAGGTCAGAAAAAAATCTAAGTTAAATAATTTGAATAAACTAGTGATACTTGTTAGGAATTAATTTCAAAAATTAAAAATAACCCTAGCTGGTGACTTTGGACAAATTATTGAACATCTTTAAGTCTGTTTCCTCATCTGTAAATTCAGGATGACTGTCCAACTCTTTGCCTTGCGATTGCTTTGAGGACTAACTAGCTTTAAACTAGAATGTACTTAGAAGAGTGCCTAACATCTAGCAAGTGCTCAAAAAATTTAGCAAAACTGTATTGTTGTTATTAGTCAAAAATAATGGAAACTTATAAAAAAGTAGACATTTAAAAGAAGTTTAAATTTTAAAATATCAAATCGTACCATTTATATTAATATATGTGTAAGCATGTCTGTGTATAATTCAGCCATTATTACAAATGCATTATTTCTTATTTCAAATATAACAGGCTTCAACATGTCCCATCTTTCCACATTACAATTTTTTAAAATTCACTTTAGATAGGTAACAGAATCCTGAGAAAACAACTTGACAAAGCAAAAAATGGAAAAACTAATTATTTCAGCAATGAATATCACTTCAAGAATTTTAAGATGCAGAATACTAAATTCTCAAGGTCATTTTATGAAATTATCACCATGACAACTCTGGCATTTGCCTCAAATAGTAGAAATTTCATTAATATAACAGAAAAATTAAAAATGTATA
>NW_012143079.1:1819666-1820505 GCF_000956105.1 Propithecus coquereli | reverse complement strand
AAATTACGTAAAGTCTCTGACAAACTCTGGGGCCATGTCTCTTCCTATACCTGGCTTTGCTCCAGAAATAATAAAATACTTGCAGCTTCCAACAAACAATCCACAGCATCTTTGAAAACCTTGCTCTCCCCTCTGTCCTCAGTAACTTTCTATGCTACTTTGTCACAGTGTGGCCAAATTTAGCAGACATTACTCCCTCGGGAAACCCTGTATATCAGTTACCTATTGCTGTGTAACTAATCAATCATCTTCAAATTTACTGGATTAAAACAACTGGTATTTTTAATTGTTCACAAACCAGGGGGTTGGGAATTTGAGCTGGGGTTAGCAGGAAAGTGCTGAATACTTTCGCTGGTCTTCTCTGTAATTACTCCTGAGGCTGCATTCATCTGGAGCCTTAAGACTTGAACTTCATGAGCCAAGATGGGCATTCGCACGCCTAGAAGTGTCAATGGCTGTTGGCTTGAGAACCTCAATTGTTCTCAGTGAGTCTTACGTCCTCCAGCAGGCTAGACTGCGTTTCTTTAAATGATCCCCTCAGGATTGTGTTCTAAAAGAGCAAAAGTTAAAGCCACAAAGCTTCTTGACGCCTAACCTTTGGACTTAGAAAACCTCACTTCTTCCATTCTTTATTGATCAAGGCAAGTCACAAGGCAAGTCCAGAATTCAAGGGTTGAGGAAACAGTCTCCACCGTGGAGGAGTGGAGCAGTGGGAACGCATCGCAAAGGAGCTTCGCAAACAACCTACCTCACTATCCTTTCCCCATCAAGTTTTGATAGAACTTATTTCATTGCTTTAAAGTTAACTATAGATTTTCTTTTAATAACTTGAATTTATA
>NW_012143079.1:1816995-1819616 GCF_000956105.1 Propithecus coquereli | reverse complement strand
ATCATATGATATGATATTCTAAATTAAAAATGAACCACTAATATATGTGTTATGATAACGCTATTTAATTCATTTACCTATATACTCCTCTGTTACCCAATATTGTTTGTAAGTATGTTTACAAATAGGTTATAGTTTATAAATAGCTTGTATATGTATCTGTATGTGCATAATACATCAGATTGTATGTATAATGCACAAGATTAAAATGAATGAATGGCAAAAATAGGTTGAAGGGAAAATAAGAGAAAGTAAAATACAGCAAATGTAAATAAATAAAATGCATGCAAATTCTATTAACTGATAAGAATGAAATAAGAATGATTTGAATAAAATAGTTTTCCTTGTCCTTAATTCTTATAGTTTATCCCAAACTAGAACATGAAGCACTCCTCAGTGAGCCATTTGCATAAAAATAATTAGAGCAGGTCATCTGAATTGATTTTATAAAGGGGCAAATAATGTTATCCAAATATTTAGCTCATTGATGGAACAACTTGATCCAGGAATAATGTTTAGCTTGTCAGGAGAAATGGATAAACTGTGTTTGCCACCCTGTTTAAAACAACCCCACATTATATCTCTTAATAATAAAAAATAAATAAATTGAAGGCAATAAACCAGACTATTGATGGTGGTGTGTTTGAGTATGGATGAATAATGAGTGTTGTCCTCTGAGTCTATAACTATGTGATGTAACTCAGATATAGCAAATCTCTATAGGAAATAATTTACTGTCATTGAGTATGCATTGCAAAACACTTGATGCATAGAGAATTTGTTTAAAAATTAATTTTTGAATAATTAATGAGGATTTTTTGATGGCAGTAATTAGTTTGGCTAGTTGTAAATTAGACTTCTCAATGTTTATGGTAATCAAATCATATCATCTATGCGTACGCATATGTGTTAGTATAGAGTGGTAAGTAAAAACACAGCTGGGAGAGATACAGCACCAGTTTCACAACTTACTAGCATGGTGACTTTCTGGAACATAAAGGGCTCTTGTATTATTTCCTTTTTCTATAGAATACATTTAAGTTTAAAATCCTTATAAAAATCAAAGGTTAGTTAAGTGATTAAATCAGTCAGGGATAGTTTTTTTCACTTCTAACATATGCAGAAGTGAAATGAGATACTTTACAGCAATTTTCTTTAGCTGTCATTTTACAGACACACCACACACACACACACACACACACATTTCTATCATAACATCAGTGGTTTCACCTGAGTCCACAGTTAATGCTTCATTCCACGAATCTGTCTTCAGGAATTGTTAACCTCAGGAATTTTTGCCAGGAGTATACTTCAATACTCTTTTATTTATGTCCAGATAATCTTAGAAAGTATTAGAAGAAATGTTTTAATGTCTGATAATGTGTTCAGTGTTGACCTCTTACAAATAGCACTGAATACATAATTTGGCTTTCAATCATTGTGACACCATCAGCATGGAATTATTCTCTGAAGGAACTTGGTGTTTCTTTCTGTCCCTGAAAGCATATCACATAGGTAGGCTGAATAATGTTTATCTCCATGGAGTTCACAATTAAAATGATTAAGTGACGTGCTCTATGTCTTACCAAGTCGAAGTCAAGAAGAGAATGCAGATGCAGGTGTTCTGAAATGCACTTGAGCGCTGAAGGTCACTTTGGCATGGTCAGCTGATTACATGCAGCTGAGAGGAACAGTTATTTTTCTCATTCATATTTTCAAGGGCTCTAAGTAAAAGTGTTTGAACTAGGAGAAATGCCTGTAGTTTATACCTTGGTATTTTTGGGAAGAATTCTTCTTTTATAAGAAACATTTTCACTTGCATAAATCATTTCCCATCAAATGTATGTAGTCAATCTGAAAAACTGATTCCTTAAAGAAACTCATTTCTTGATTTGATTATGTTTTGAAATGAAATATTATATATGAATTCATCACTGATAGATAACAGATTTTACACTTTGACAAGAGCATAATTAGTTTCTAGTTGTTTAAAATACATTGGACCACATCAAGAAAAGTTAGGAGTTTATTAAAATATTCACTTAATAACCTGTATAAGAGATGTTAGCTACACTCAGAACCTTCCACTGTTCTGACAACAGGCAAAGGCTCTGTAAAAGAAGTCCAATACAGAATGAAAATCCACTTCTGGACAATAATTATTTCTATCTCTTACTTTTACTTCATTGAGTGCAGGACAATAGGAAGGACTATGTATTCTAAAATATTTACTACACAATATCAGGAAGTATTTTAATTTTCCCCACTTCAGATAGTAGTAACACATATTTAATGTTGGATAGTACAAATATGAATGACAGACAATACAAATACGAACTCCAGAGTTTCCATTTATTTATGCAATGCAGTCACTTCTCAGGTTCCCCCAATGTAGCTCAATGCCCTTTATTTTACATTTGTGTATAGAGAAGGATAATTTTCTGTGCACCTATTCCAGCTGTTTATTTATAAAGAAAATTTGCACAGAACTCTTTCTAGTAGAAAAAATTCAATATCTACTTCTTTCTATTGCTTGTGGTGATTTTAAATAAAGCATTTTTTCCTTATACCACAACATCGTTCTTCATGAAACTATAGCCTACAAACTGTTTGAACAGGAT
>NW_012143079.1:1814158-1815024 GCF_000956105.1 Propithecus coquereli | reverse complement strand
GAAATGAATTAATGTCTCATTGGAAATTGAAAATTATAAATTGTACTCTGAAGTAATATTAATATGATGCTGACTTACATTGTTAGGTAGACTGTCAAACATAAGTTTATTATTACTGTAAATAATTACTTATCATATCAACTTACAGTAATGATATTACATAAACTAGAATATAATGAATGACAGCAATTCATTCACATAATTAACAGTTATTATGCCTTTATTCAAATGTCAGATTCTATTCAAAGCTCTGGAATTCCAGATATATTATTACTAACAGTTATAATCACTAACTGTGATGACTATTAAGTAGAGTCTTAATAAAAAAAGAGAAGTTATTATGAAGAAAGGAAATTTAATGCAATGAACTGATTCTGTGAAGGAATCTTGATTAAAGGACTGGAAGAGCAGAAGAGGAGAAACTGCTGGACCTGAGATAACACTTAGGCTGTTCACATGTGCTAGCCACTGCTGTGGCCATTGCTACTCATACTTCCATTTCCAGAAATAAGAAAAAAATTGTTTCACATTTCCTCTTGCACTTCATTCTACCACAATTACTTCTCTTTGAAATAATATAGGACATGTAATCTACAAAATGGAATTTGCCGTTTTCCTGCTCCAGTATTAGTGAGAAATATGTTTTAGAGCAAGTGTAGAGCTAATAGATATCTGGCACTTTCTTGAATAATTGTAAGAATAATACTGACTACTCTTTCTTGGGAATTCAATATGCCTTTAAACGGACAGCTCAAAATTTCAGCCCATGCAATGAGTGTTCCATCCTGTGCTTGAGTTTATGTGACAGCCAAATTAGACATCCATTAATTATAGTAGCTATAAAATAGAATAAATACATTAGAAAT
>NW_012143079.1:1813095-1814108 GCF_000956105.1 Propithecus coquereli | reverse complement strand
TCAGAAATTGGAGCAGCAATCAAAAACCTCCCAAAACGTAAAAGTCCTGGACCAGATGGCTACACTCCAGAGTTTTAAAACATTCAAAGATGAACTCACACCTATACTACAGAAATTATTCCACAATATTGAGAAAGATGGTATCCTTCCTAATTCATTCTACGAAGCCAATATCACCTTGATATCTTCAAGTTTTTATATTTAGAAAAATTAAAATTATACCTACTCAAACTCTTCATACCAGCATAAAAACATTATTGGTAGTATATCCATTAGTTAAAAATATCTAATTGTACATCTTAATATAAAATATCTCAGATATTTAACAATAATTTTTGGTATTAGATCTATAATTACAAATGCAATATAACTTTTAAAATACATCATTTTCATCTTCCTATTTTTTTGTGGCTCAAATTTGTATGTGCAAATACTCAAATCTTTTAAAATTGACCTATGTTGGAGATAAGCACACACTGAATTTTCCTTTGTTGTGGGGGCAGTAGGATATGCTTAGCATCACTCCTGCCCCCTCCCTATTAGATGCCAACAACACTAATGCCCATTTCTCCCTTTGATGTGACATCCATTGATATAGCATGACATCGACATTTCCAAATATGCTCTGTGGGGTAAAATCTTCCCTGGTTGAGAACCACTGAATTGTATCTGTTACAGAATCTTCCCTCTTTAATGTTCCTAGAACTTCTCTCAGGAGCACTGTTAAGATAGTGTGTTTTTGCATGAGCATTAGGGGATATTGGAGTTTCAACAGGCAAAACTGGAAAAATCTTTCAGAACATCCCGTGTACTCGGTACAGACTACACAAAGTCCGCATAGTATAAGACCACACAGTCTTAAAGTAATAGCTGCTCTAAATTTTCTTTAGGAATACTGTCTCAACATGATAAAGCAATGTGCCAGTGAATTGACTACTTGACTTGACACAACAAAATTCAACACCTTTTTAAAGAAAAATAACCAAATGCACACACTTAAAATCTGCAATATG
>NW_012143079.1:1811148-1811465 GCF_000956105.1 Propithecus coquereli | reverse complement strand
ACCATACGATAAAAAAACAAACTACAATTTTGTAAACCAACCTGAATGATTTTCTTGAACACAATATAGAACAAAAAAAGCAAGAAGTAGGAAGACGTATAAAGTATGGTAGTATTCACGTTAAGTTTAATTGTAAGTAGAGCTACATTAAGTGTAGTGCATGTGCGTACGGGTATATGTATGAATACATACACACACACACATACACACACACGGTACTTATTGTATTTTTCTCTACAGTATTTTTCATAGTCTAAAATATTTCATTGTTCTTAGAAAAGAAATTCCTTTCTTTAATCCTTTTTTTTTTTTTTTTT
>NW_012143079.1:1809383-1809843 GCF_000956105.1 Propithecus coquereli | reverse complement strand
CTTGAATGAACTTTAGATATTAGCAACAATGAAAGCCCTTTTATTTTCTGGAAAAATAAAATTGGAAATGGCCATCTGTTCAAACTTCTGTTATCAGAGCTATCCTCTAATGGTATGTCTGTAGCATATTTTCGGAACTGCAGGGAGAAGAGATGACTAATAGGAAAATGTGTTTGTTAATGTAATCCTTAACAATTTAGAAATACGTAAAATTAAAATGGGAATATGCGTTAATTAAATAAAATTTTTGTTTAAATAACTTTTAGAGTAGCTAATATTCCTAATCTTCAAATGAGTGTTTTAAAAAGGAAAGTTTATTTTACTATTATGTACCATCATCTATGAGATGTTTCCTATTATCATCTGCCATTTAAGAAAGAGAAATAAATTAGATTCAAAAATCTTTCAATAACCCAGGGCCTTCAGGAGTGTAGCTGAGCTTATAAAAGACAATGTATGA
>NW_012143079.1:1808871-1809227 GCF_000956105.1 Propithecus coquereli | reverse complement strand
GGTAAACAACTGTAGTGATCATTTTGGCTATATATAGTAAAGTTAAAAATGTGCACATTATATTACTCAAAAAGCCAACGCTTAGTATAATATTAAAAGAAAAGAAGGTCATCTATAGATATAAAGAGACCTGGATAGATTGTTGATTGCAGCATGTTTATAATATACAAATGTTTGAAGTGACATAAAATTTTATAATACCAAAAACTTGGAATTGAGCTAAATGTACAAAGAAAATATACTATATTCATGCAATGGTACACCATACGATAAAAAAACAAACTACAATTTTGTAAACCAACCTGAATGATTTTCTTGAACACAATATAGAACAAAAAAAGCAAGAAGTAGGAAGA
>NW_012143079.1:1806911-1807381 GCF_000956105.1 Propithecus coquereli | reverse complement strand
AAATCATTGCCCAAAAATAGTGAAAGGATGAATTATTTAATAAGTATCCTGAGGCAGTTAATTTGAATTACTATTCTGTACCATACAAATATTCTACATTGATCCATACAGGACTAGGAAATTTTTATAAATACAAATAAAATGTACAGGTCTATTTTCATGAATGTAATTTAGGGCATGGTTTTTCAAGGGGAGAAAAAAAAAATACAGAAACCACAAATAGAAAACTTTGAAATTTTCAACCATACAGGTTTTTTTTAAAACTTTGAGTCATCAAAGAATTACACAAAATGTAAGTCACAAATTCAAAGTAAATATTTGCCATCTGTAAAACTAACAAATATATATATGTAAGTCCTAAATATGAATTTAAAAAAAGAAAACAAAAATAGTAAACAGCCATTAGTAAAAAAGTGGGAAAAGGACAGCAACAGGCAATTTGCATAATAGTAATCTATATTATTCAATAA
>NW_012143079.1:1798909-1801662 GCF_000956105.1 Propithecus coquereli | reverse complement strand
GAGGTGCTTAAGTTGCTACTATACAGAGGTTGTATTTATTGGTAATGCTAAAGTTTAAATTAAGCTAAGGTAAGGTTGACAACAAAATTATTGGAGTACTGAGAGGCTTATACCTTGGAAAGCCCATTAAAAAATTTAAATTACTGATAATTAGAATAGAAATAATTCCATAGAAAAAGTGAGATACTTGTTAAAATCTGTAACAAAAATATAACATGCAATTAGTGGATGATTGCAACAGTGAAGGACAGTTGATAATATAAGTGGATAATTTGATGATTAAAGCTGAATGTGATGGTTAATTTATCAACTTGATTGAGCTAGGGGCTGTCCAGATAGCTGGTAAAACATTTAGGGTTTGTCTGTCAGAGTGTTTCTGAGAAAGATTAACATTTAAATAATCAGACTGAGTAAAGAAGATCCATCTTCATCAATATGGACAGGCATCATCCAATTTATCGTGGACCCAAATAGAACAAAAAGGTGGATGAAAGGAAAATTCTATCTCTTAAATATCCATCTTCTCCTCCTCTTGGATAGTGAAGTCCCTGGA
Source organism: Propithecus coquereli (assembly GCF_000956105.1). NCBI lineage: Eukaryota > Metazoa > Chordata > Mammalia > Primates > Indriidae > Propithecus > Propithecus coquereli. Next base: position 1,801,109 of record NW_012143079.1, on the reverse strand, counting down.
TCTTGGGCCTTCAGTGTTAGAATGAATTACACCACTGTCTTTTCTAGTTCTCCAGCTTATAGATAGCAGGTAGCAGGATTTCTTGGCCCTGATAATCACAGGAACAAATTCCCTTATCTTCTATTGTTTATTTTTTTCTGTAGAACCCTAACTAATACTCTGGTTGTAAGGAGAAAAAAACTATGATAACAGCAATGAAAATCAGAGGCTACCGGCTGTTAAAGAAAAACTGCACTGGAACAAGGTGAGCAAACAGAAATTGATTTTATTACGATACTATTGCCAGCAATAAGAGATAAAAGCAGGGAAAAGATAGGAAAGGTTTTAACAGCTGAGATGGGGAGATTGTAGACTATCTGTGTTTACTTACTGGTTTTACTCAAAGTAAAAGTAAATTGTCTTTCCTAAGAGGAGATAATTTTACAACTTGGAACACAGTACCCACCAAAGTTAGGCTCCTGCTTTACCACACAGGCTAAGAGACAGGGGTTCCATCTTCCTTAATGTTTACATTTCAAAGCAATGGCTCCTAGATCTTTGAGAAAGACAGTCTTGGGTAATAAAACTGGGAAGTAGTTTTTACACCTCAAAGGGGCAGAGAAAGAATTTACAAGTTTTCTAAAGTAAATGATTTAAGAAAAGAGAAAATTTATCTACAGCTTTGTCAAGAAGAGGAGACCATTAAAGCCTTCTTGATCACTATTTCATTTTTATTCTTAAATACATTTATCTGATGCCAGTAGGGAAAAAGCTACTACAAAGGCCTGAATGGGATTTGGGTTCTATTAGAGCAAACAAAATGAAATACATAGACACCTAATGGGTGCGGTGCACACTGTCTGGGGAATGAACACACTTGAAGCTCTGACACAGGTGGGGCAAAGGCAATATATGTAACCTAAACATTTCTACCCCCATAATATGCTGAAATAAAAAAAAGAGGTTGAGGGTTGTTATGGTTTGGATGTGGATTGTCTCCCTCAAAACTCATGATGAAGGCCAGGCACAGTGACTCACGCCTGTAATCCTAGCACTCTGGGAGGCCAAGGTGGGGGGATCAGTTGAGGTCAGGAGTTTGAGACCAGTCTAAGCAAGAGTCTGTCTCTACTAAAAATAGAGAAAAATAGCTGAGTGTGGTGGTGCATGCCACCTGTAGTCCCATCTACTCCGGAGGCTGAGGCAGAAGGATTGCTTCAGCCCAGGAGTTCGAGGTTGCTGTGAGCTAGGCTGATGCCATGGCACTCTAGCCCAGGTGGAGAGGAAGAATCTATCTCAAATAAAACCAAAAAAATCAAAAACAAAAACAAAAACAAAATCTCATGATGAAATTTCATTGCCAGTGTGATAATGTTGGGAGGTGTTTTGGTTTTAGAGGCAGATCCTTCATGAATAGATTAATGGTATCTGATGGGAGTGAGTTCTCCCTCTGCCCTTCAGTAGACTGGATTAGTTACCATGAGAGGGGTTTATTATTCATTGATACAGGCTGCCTCTCCTGTTTCGTCTGTTTATATGTACTGACTTCTCCTTCTGCCTCTCCACCATGTGAAAGGACTCAGCCTGAGTCCCTCACCAGATAGGCTGACAATCTGGAACTTTCCAGCCTTCAGAACTATGAGCTAAATAAATTTCTTTTCTTTATAAATTACTCAGTTTCGAGTATTATGTTATAGCAACAGAAAAGAAATTAAGACAAAGATATTGAAGATTTTGCTGCTGATGGACCATGAAATTCAGAGGGCTCAGGGAGGAGGAATCAAGAGTTCATAGTGATAAAAATTGGCGCCAGAATAGGGATCTGGTCTGGTAGGGATTATAGTGCAAAAGATAAGGGCTGACTCAAGGGTCTGAGGCATCTTGTGTAACTCAGATATAAAGATACTAATGTAAGACTGAGAGATGACTTATAGGGAATAAGGGGGTATATAGAGTATAATGAGATCAACCCTGGCTGATACAAGACAAATGAGCATGATGAGGATGTACATGATGGAGGATAAGAGAGGATAGGTTTCCAGGGCTCCAAGCTGATCCTTATTGATGGAGTTGAGGATACTGGGGAGCTATACCTTGCCCAAGATGTGGAACCCAATCGCCCCCTGCAGATGGAGGAGAGAAATTATACAGCACTGTGGTTTTAATATTTGTGCCAGAGGCTCTATTATAACACTGTGAAGGGATGGGTGGGCCTTCTCCAATG
>NW_012143079.1:1797940-1798237 GCF_000956105.1 Propithecus coquereli | reverse complement strand
AAAAATTTGCTGGTGAGTACATGTGGTGCTTATTTTTCCATTCTTGGGATACCTCACTTAGTAGAATGGGTTCCAGCTCTATCCAGGAGAATACAAGAGGTGCAATATCACCATTGTTTCTTATAGCTGAATAGTACTCCATGACATACATATACCACATTTCATTAATGTACTCACCAGCAAATTGGTTTCACTGATCAACACCTAAGTGCACATATAAGAATAACATTTATCGGGCGTCAGGCAGGTGGGAGGGGGGAGGAGGGGACAGGTATATGCATACATACGAGTGCAATG
>NW_012143079.1:1794691-1796055 GCF_000956105.1 Propithecus coquereli | reverse complement strand
TTTCTCTGCCAGAGCCTCTGATGCCCCACCAACCTGTCTTGACTCCCCTCTGCATCTCCCATGGCTGCAGATACTTCGATGGAGGCTTCCCCTTAAGTTTATTCCTGACTTCTTCTCAGTGGCAATGACATAATTTTGCTCTCTGTCCTGAGCTTTCTGTGATGAAGTGGACACTAGAGGGAGTGTACTCAGCACACAAATATGTACAACTAAAATATGTTGAGCTACTAGTAATCATAGATGATGAAGGGAAAAATGCCAATTGATAAATGTGTCTTCTTGTCCAGTGCTCAAGTGCACAATTCTGAGAAACAGTCTTCATTCTCCTTCATTAATCTTATGTGTGATTGGACCTCGCTTTTTCAGTGACCCTTATAACACACTCTGTAACACACCTAATATTAATTTTTTCTCCTTCCTTTACTCATTCAAGTCTTTCACTCCTGCCCTTTGAAGGTAGTTCCCATATAAACAGCCTCCATAAAAGTCCTTTTCTGAGGCTCTACTTTTGGAGGAATCCAAGACTAAAACCATCGCCCTGGGTAAACACTCATGGCATTGAAACTAACCTAATCAGGAACCAATTGCAAAGTGTTAAATTGGGAGAAGGAAAATTCTGTATGATTCCAACATTGAGGATTTGTCCTCTATTGGAGTGGATTCACATGAGAACCCATGTTATTAAAGCCATTAAGCACATGCAACACCCGAAAATGGCAGAATTGGCTAACATTCTGTGGAACCATCATCTAAAATCTACATCAAAGAAAATGAACTTCAAGGGCCTTCAAAAACTCTTGTCTTCCTCTAGGTTTTCTCAAGTTCAAATGAGAAAATTGTATAAATTTTCTTGAAATTCTACATGGTATTAGGCTCCTTTGATACCTCATTTCATGAACTTTCTCTTTCCTGTATATGTGTTAAGCTAAACAAGGCCAAACATGATATCATTAATAAAAACAAATAGTACTACCAACAAGAGTAATACCATATTCCCAATTAGCCTCATTTCCAATGATCACCTAACCTAGTAGTCACATACGCTAAAAAATGGAAGAATCATTATACATGTTTCCAACAGTTGACTCTCTTAGAAAAAATATAACTTGATAAAATCTCCAGGGATCAATGAAATATTTGATAAAAGAATCATAAGATAACACCCTGATAATCACCAGTTAGGAAGATATTTCCGTTGCTAACAGGGAGAAATGAAAGATGGCAAGTAACTATTAGGTTTTTACAATGGGTCCCCTGACTCCTGATCACTGGGACCAATTCACAGCTAAACCTCACAGAATAAATGGCTGTGAGAGTGAATCTAGGAAGATAACCCAGTACAGATTTATGTGCTTCTGTGAATA
>NW_012143079.1:1784018-1785397 GCF_000956105.1 Propithecus coquereli | reverse complement strand
AATTTTATTGGTGATGAAGGGTCTTGCCTCAATGTTGATGGCTGCTGACTGATCAGAGAGGGGTTGCTGAAAGTTAGGGTGGCTATAGCAATTTCTTAAAATATAATAAAAATGAACTTTGCTGCATTGACTGGCTCTTCCTTTTACAAAAAAATTACTCTATAGCAGGCAATGCTGTTTGATAGCATTTTACCCACGGTAGAATTTCTTTCAAAATTAGAATCAATGAGTTTTAACATGACATTGAAGCAATTCAGTCACATCTTCGGGCTTAACTTTGAATTCTAGTTCTCTTGCTATTTGTACCACCTCCACAGTTACTTCCTTCACAAAAGTCTTGAACCCCTCAAAGTCATCGATGAAGGTTAGAATCAACTTCTTCCAACTCTTGTTAAGGTTGACATTGTGACCTCCTCCCATGAGCTACAAATATTAATGACATTTGGAATGGTGAATCTTTTCCAGAAGATTTTCAATTTACTTTGCCCAGCTCCATCAGAGGAATCACTATCTATGACAGCTATAAACTTACCAAATGTATTTCTTAAATAAGAAGACTTGAAACCCGAAATAACTCTTTAATCTGTGGGCTGCAGAATGGATTTTGTGTTAGCAGGCATGAAAACAACATTAATCTCCTTATACATCTCCATCAGAACTTTTGGGTGGCCAGGTGCATCATCAATGAGTAGTAACATGTTGAAAGTTATCTTTTCTTCTAAGCATTAGGTCCTAACGACGGCCTTAAAATATTCAGTCAACCTTGTTGTAAACAGATATGCTGCCATTCAGCCTTTGTTGTTCCATTTCTAGAGCACAGGCAGAGTAGATTTAGCATAATTCTTAAAGGCCCTAGGATATTCAGAATAGTAAATGAACATTGGCTTCAACTTAAAGTCACCAGCTGTGTTAGTTCCTAACAAGAGAATCGCCTCTTCTCTGAATCTTTGAAGTCAGGCATTGACTTTTCCTGTCTGGATACAAAAAGTCTCTATGGCATCTTTTCCCAATATAAGGCTGTTTGGTTTACACTGAAAGTCTATTATTTAGTTTGTCCACCTTGATCAATTATCGTTGGTAGATCTTGCTGCAGCTTCTTTATCAGCATCGCTGCTTTTCTTCACTCTTTAATGTGATGGAGATGGCCTCTTTCCTTAAACCTTGTGAATCAACCTCTGCTAGCTTCAAACTTTAGCACTTTCTTTATTTCTCTCAGCCTTAGAACAATGGAAGAGAGTTAGGGCCTTGTTCTGGATTAGGTTTTGCTTAATGGAAGATTGTGGTTCTTTGATCTTCCATCCAGACTTTTGAAATGTTCTCCGTATTAACAATAAGGCTGTTTTGCTTTTTTATTGCTCATGTGTATCACTTTGAATTTC
>NW_012143079.1:1783452-1783968 GCF_000956105.1 Propithecus coquereli | reverse complement strand
GGTATATCTTGCTGCAGCTTCTTTATCAGCATTGCTGCTTTTCTTCACTCTTTAATGTGATGGAGATGGCCTCTTTCCTTAAACCTTGTGAATCAACCTCTGCTAGCTTCAAACTTTAGCAGTTTCTTTATTTCTCTCAGCCTTAGAACAATGGAAGAGAGTTAGGGCCTTGTTCTGGATTAGGTTTTGCTTAATGGAAGATTGTGGCTCTTTGATCTTCCATCCAGACTTTTGAAATGTTCTCCGTATTAACAATAAGGCTGTTTTGCTTTTTTATTGCTCATGTGTATCACTTTGAATTTCCTTCAAGAGCTTTCATTTTTACATTCATAACTTGGCTGACTTCAGCCAGTCTTGTGTTTTGACATGCCTTCCTCACTAAGCTCAATCATTTCTAGCTATTGATTTAAGCTAAAAGATATATGATTCTTTCTTTCACTTGAACACTTGGAGTCCATTGTAGGGTTATTCACTGGCCTGATTTAAATATTATTGTGGCTCAAAGAATAGGGAGGT
>NW_012143079.1:1782705-1783011 GCF_000956105.1 Propithecus coquereli | reverse complement strand
CAGAACACTTGTCACATAAGGATACCTTTCACTTTTCTTAAGAAAAGATATTGTACCTAGGACATAGTGATGGTAGCCATAGTAACAACAACCTTAACAGCTACTTCAATTCCTAACTAGATTAACTCAAATACCCACAATAAAGGTCTATTAGAAGGAAAGGCAAGCTCACTGTGAGACATAAAGACTACTTAACTCGTAATTGTCCTTGACAGGATGTCTGGATTGAAAAAAAACTGCAAGTCATATGAAAAGATGAGGAAAAACACACTCCAAAGAGACAAAGCAATATATGTAAGAACCATA
>NW_012143079.1:1781644-1781944 GCF_000956105.1 Propithecus coquereli | reverse complement strand
AATTTTAAGTATTTTAAGAAGGTAAAAAGCAAAAGTTACTCAGAGGAATAAAAATCTTAATGTTGATTCATAGTGCAAGCAGAAATATTCACTTATAAGAAATCAAAAATTAAGGAAATCAAAAGATATAAAACTACATCTTTTTAAGCCATGTACCTAGCTAAAGAAGAGTTAGGAAGAATATTTTTCTTATACAAGAAAATTTATATATTTATGTCTATAATTCAAGAGGTAAAAGAAAGTGCCAATTCGGGGTGAATGTGTAGACAGCCATCAACACAAACCAGGAATGTTAAATCA
>NW_012143079.1:1776349-1778700 GCF_000956105.1 Propithecus coquereli | reverse complement strand
TTATTCTGTGAACCATAGACAACTGCAAAGGAACAAAAGAGAACATTTTAATTTGATGAAAATGCTCTATAGTGTAATCGTAATGATGGTTGCATGACTATATATGTTTTTCAAAACTTGGTGAATTGTGTAAATATAACTGATAAAATTTATTTTATGTTTATATCTAAAATGAAGATGATTTTTTTAAAAAAAATATGCCTTAAGAATTTTGCTTGATATAACCTTCAATTTTATGTGTAATCTGACTTTGGAAAACCTAAATCTAGGTATTCTAAGTTAAGCATAGCATCATAGATCGGGCTACCTAAGACAGCAAGGTTAGTAGTTTCTCCATTTCTCTAGATGCAGTGTGTTCCAGTCTGATGTTCTTATGACCTGATCAGAATGGTTTCTCACAACATCCAGCATTAGTGAAAACTTGAAAAATTTCATTCAAAGAAAAATATATGGTTTTTAACTGGAGAAATAATGCTGAACATTAAAGAATGTAATGTGGAAATTTTCCAGGAGACCATATCAAAAGTTAGGAAAAGTTTATACAAATTTAAATGTGGAGAACTAAGTGAAATCGAACAAAAGTTTCAAGACTAAGACCAATAACAATAAGATGAACTTGCTTGAAGAAGCTCTGCAAACTCAGGCAGCCACAGAAAGGCTCAAGAAGTAACATGGATAGCCTAGTACAAGAGAGCAGAGACTGCACACATATAAAAGGAATGTATTGTAGAAAGTAGAATGAGGAGCTATAGGTAAACTGTAGGAAATTTCATGAAGGTGTAAGTATTTGCTTACAAAGCTGGGGATATTAATCAGGTACTGCTTTGTGCTTCTTTTTGACATTACAAAGCACTATAAAATATTCTTATCCAATTAAAGCAATAAAACATAAATTTGTGAAATATAACTTCTTGGAAAAAGATACTTCCTAGGAATAATCATTTTCAAAGATATATGATATACTTTTATTATTAATGATATGCTTGAGTAGAAAGGAAGTCCTTTTTGTAATACTGTTTAACATTATGTTTCCACATTGGGTAGAATAATGTTCATACAAGTAGATATTAACATATTAAAAAAACTTTAGGGGAAAAAAGCACTGTACATTATATGATGTTTGATGTATATTTCAAAGAATATGCTTGTCTGAAGGTAGTGAGTTATCCCTATTGATTGTTCACAGTCAGTTACAGATTGGAGTCTTTGTTCTATTCTTCTCCCCCGTCTCACTACTGCACTTGACTAGTCTTTTATATGTGTGTGTGCATATTTGTGTGTTTTGTTTTACTAAAAAATCTTTAAGAATTTTTTTATGGAAAAAAAATTTAAGAACATAAAAATGTACATTTCATCACATTTCTAATTGTTTCGTTAAGGAGATCACAAATTCTGTCCTTGAGTAGAAGAAGTCCTTTTTGTTAGGTCCAGAGATGAGAGAGACACATGAATCCTCAGGTGTAGAAAAATGCTGTTTATTTTGAGCATCTGGGTGCAGTTGGGTAGAGGCCAAAAAAGACATCCACAAGAGAAAAGGAGAGAGCCTTGGGTTTTATAGAGGGTTTTCTGGGAGGAGTAAATAAATTATTTTCAAACAACCAGGAGGGATAAGGAAAGTTAAGTTCCCCTCTTGCATTCTGTTCCTTTATCTCCCTAGGAAACAACCCGGAGGGATAAATGTCCTCCTTATCAGGAGGGATGAGGAAAGTAAGTTTCTCTCTAGCATTCCATTCCATTATTTCCCTAGGAAACAACGGGGAGGGATAAGCTAGTCCTTATCAGGGGGGATAAGGAAAGTAAGTTCCCATTTTCCATTTCATTCCTTTATCTCTCTAAGGGTCTGGCAAAGACTATAGTGCCTAATACACCCCTAGGGAGGGGGTGAGTTTAATAGGAGGTTTGGATGGAAGCTTGGGAAAGGTGAATTCTTTAAGCCTAACATTCCACCCTTTTTATTATATACACGTAAGAAAAGGAAGGGCAAGGTATGAAAAAGGGAAGAAATTAAAAATTAGAAAGATTGGGAAGCAGGCATTGTTGTCTTTCCCAGCAAGTTGCTTGCTCGTTTGGAACAGAAACTAGCAGCAAAGAGTAGGGAGAGCTCGAGATTGGCCTTTAAGCTGTTATTAGAAAATTAGGAGATTCAAGGCTGCCCTAACATTCCCTCTTTCTGTTGTTAAAATTAAATTTCTATTTAAAATGAACTCAGAAGTTGGGAAAATGGGCAGAGATCTTTCTTCCGTAGCTACTTTCTGCTAAGAAAGGGCGTAGAGATATTTTATGGAGGTCATTTAAATTATTAAAAAGGAGGGGGTTGCAAATGGATGGTCTTGAAGTTAGAATAGAGTCAG
>NW_012143079.1:1775731-1776299 GCF_000956105.1 Propithecus coquereli | reverse complement strand
ACAGATATAATAATAATGAAAAAGTTTGAAATACTAGAAAAGTTACCAAAATGTGACACAGAAATATGAAGTGAGCACATGCTGTTGGAAAAGTGATGCCTACAGAGTTGCTCAATGAAGGGTTGCAGAAACCTTCCATTTGTAAAAAATACAATTTCTACTAAGAGCAATAAAGCAAAACACAATAAAACAAGATATGCTTGTATAGACACAATGTACCTTATGGTGTGAGACAACAAAAATAATGCATAACCTCCATAGCATACTTATGGAAAATGTATACCTCAACTTCATAATAATAAAATAATCAGACTCATCCAAATTGAAGGATACTATATAAAATAACTGTCCAGCATATTTCAAAAGTGTCAAGGGTAGGTGAGATAAGACTAAGGACTGTCAAGATTGGAAGAGTCAAAGAAATATGAAAATTTTATTTAATGTGGGATTCTGGAATTTTGTTCTAGCACAGAAAAGCATAGAATGGAAAAAAGGTGATGAAATACAAATAAATTCTCTAGTGTAGTTTATAGTATTATTGCAAGGGAAATGTCTTAATTTTTATAAT
>NW_012143079.1:1760431-1762264 GCF_000956105.1 Propithecus coquereli | reverse complement strand
AGCCCTCTATTGGAGCCGCTCTTGCTCTGTCTCTTCTCTCTGTAAGTAAAGTGCATTGTTACATCTAGTGCTTGATTATGATGTGTTTTCCTTGGTGATTCCAGCTCCAAGATGCAATGAGAAGATGTGTTTGGAATCCTCCCGTGGGATTGATACCCAGCGGCAGGTATTCTGCCCAGAAAGCATAAGGATGTTGAGAGAATAGTCAAACCGCAATGCAGATCTGACATAAAGGAGAGGAAAGGAAAGAAGTTTTTATACTGCAGTGCAATGTTAAGAAAATTTGACAAGGCTGATGGAAACTCCTTGGGCAAAAACGACCTATCTGCGGATTGCCACAGCTCATGGGAATATAAGCCTGCCTTAGCATCCCTGTTGAGCTCAGCCATTGGTTGGAATCACCACTGCAGTAATAGATTCAGATGGCAGCTGCTGAGACCATCGTTCAATTGCTCTCCTCCCAGTAAGGTGTGTGAGATCACCACAGTTGGCTAGCTCATGTGGGGCTACCACACCTGTTGATGGCAACCAGAAACAACAAGAAATAGAAAATTTATGTTAGAAAGCATAAGGATTTGTCAAAGTATAAAGGACTGACAGGGCCAAGATCCCAGAAGAAAAGGAAGCAGAGAGGGAGTCCAAGCTTCAGGGCTGCTTTTTCCCTTAAAAGGACCTGCCGATTTTAAGGAGCTCTTTCCTCTTCTGTGCTCCTTTAACTAATGTTAAAGCAGCTCTTTTCCCTTCAGTGCACCTCGAAGTTCTAAAGCAGCTGTAATAAGTCAAAGAAGTTGAACAGAAGTGACAGATAAGCTGTTGATAAACTGAAGAGAAAGAGAGAGATTGATATTCTCATGGGCTGATGGGTGGGGAGTTTTGCATATGAGTGTCTGTTAAGAAATGTTTGCAAAAGGAGGAAGTCAATGACAAATATGGGACATGTTGAATAACCGAATGCCAAACGTTTTGAAAATGTAGATGAAATGGACAATCCATAAAATAACACGCACACTCACATCTATATTTCTAAAACTGACACAATAAGAGGTTGAAAATATGTGCGTATATATACACACACACACATATGATATTGCATCCATAATTTAAAACCTTCCTGCAGATTTCAGAATAGTTTTCTGCACTAGTGAAATTTTCCATACTTCTAAATAAAAAAATAACATTGATCAAAGTCACCCAGATAATAATAATAAAGAAAGCAAGCACATTTCCTAGCCCATTTTTAGAGCCAGTATAACTTTGACAATTGAACCTAACAAGGATATTCCAAATTGAAATAGCATAATCGTTTGCGAGAGTATCAATGTAAATATTTTGAATCAAAACAATCAAAAACAAACTTGAACCAAAGATATATAAAAAGATTAAATACATAATTGAAATTTGAGTTTATGACAGGAATTCAAATATTTTTACATTTAAGGATCAATCAATATATTGCATCATATTAACAGAAAAACTGAGAGAAAACATCCTTCAAACAAAACTGAGTATCAGAGGTGTTCGGTAAAGTGTTCAATTGTAAGCAATTAACAATAACAATTAAAATGTATAATGGTAATTTAAGACTCCCTGCTGAGAAATTCTAAAATAGTCTTGAGAAAAGACCTAACATGGATTATAGTGAGTGCTCCTAGGTGATGTGTGTACATCACAGATACAGTCAACAATTTGGTACAAATAAATAATTCCTCTGAATGTCATTCAGGTTAGTTGTCATGGGATGAAGATTGATCCTCCAAAACCTCTGAAGCTGGAAAATAGATAGAATTAAATTTTATTTCTTAGGGAGAATTTTGAAAATACACTCTTTTCATT
>NW_012143079.1:1757492-1760381 GCF_000956105.1 Propithecus coquereli | reverse complement strand
CATGAATAAGATGTATTATTCCAGGTTTTCTACAAAGCAGAGACCAAGACAGGATTATATACACAATAGATTTATTGGGGGAAATTTCATGGGTTTCATGTGTTCCAGACAAGGCTGGAAATCCATCAGACTACAATGTAGATCTAAATGCTCTGAAAAAGAGGAAAGAAAGAAAGAAAAAAAACATAAGGTCTCAGGTTGCAGTGTAGTTTTAAGAAAGCTCAGCAAGCTGATGGAGAATTTCCAAGCTGCATTAATGCTCTCGGTAAAGTCTAGAAGTTTACTGGAGTGAGCCAGCTTTTATATTGCTGCCACATTCTTTCATTGGTCGAGTCCTCCACAGGAAACATGGCTTCACAGCAAAAGTAGAGACAGATTTAGACCCTAGCAGCAGGAGCCATTGGTCACTTAAGATCCCAGTAATAGGAGATCTGAGAGATGCATTCTTACGACAGTCTTCCCCTTACTCCACATAGATCTACTTCTGCAGCAGGTTTGTGTAACAGTTCCTCTATTGTATCTGTAGGCTTTTCTTCCTGAGGGGAAACCTATAAGAGAAAATTTAGGAGAATGAACTACAGCCACAGGCTACAGGTGTACCCATGGCCACAATGGTTACTCATTTTTACCTCCTCCATTATCCATTCAAAGTTCTTCTCACTGTCAGCTAATCCCTTAGCAAGTCATGTTGGCGTCCTTTCTGTGGTATCTGATTGCTTAATAATTGTATGCTTTTTGGGCCCAGGGTTGCTGGATGTGTTTATTCACAAACACGGTACTGCAAGGGATTATTAAAAGAAATGCAAATGGATTACCGGGACTCCACAAAGTTTCTTTCTTTTCTCCCTATGTAAAGGCAGCTCTATTTCTTTCTGCTGATCAGGATCAATTATTGTTGTCAAAACCACAAGGAGATTTTGGCCTAGGTCCAGTTGCTCATCACACAAAGATCCAATTATTGAGACATTGAGGGTTACCAAGGAACAAAGGAATTTTTAATAAGACAGACATCTTGTTGGGAGAATGGGAGAAGCTGCCTCAAATCTATCTCCCCGAGTAATAGAGATCACGGGCTTTTAAAGGATGGGCCACGTGACTTGGGGCAGGTCATGGTGTAACTGACAAGGGGCTACCCGGTTGTGGGGGATGGCCAATCTTGGCATCAGGACATCTGTCTTCAGAATCTCAGCTCCTTTGTCTTGCAGAAAATCCACAATTTGTGGGAAACAACTCAAAAGGTCAAGTAGTGAATTGAGGGAGAGGATTATAAAAATACATATAGGAGTCATTAAAATTTGTTCATAGAGCTAGTTACGTTAGTTCTCCCAGTATAGTGACAACTTTTCTCACTTGGTGAACCCTGAGCACAAGGAGTCTGAACTGTCGGAAGATATAAATGGCAGTTCAGGTGGACCCTCGCTGATTATTGTGGCTATGATTTACTACCTTTGAGTATCAGGAGCTCCAGGCTGATAAACCCAGATTTGCAGGGATGGGATACACAAAACCACCATTAAGTCAATCGGAATCATGATAAGTGGAGGCACTCCTTTTTGTGCTCTTTAGTTTCCAGACCTTTTGTGATTTCTATTGAATAGTAACTTTTGTCTTTCCTATGGGGGTACCACAGCCTTTAAAGTTATTGCGTCAGAGCTGGTACTTATGGACTGTTCATTTAAAAGCTATTCCAACATTCTATGATAGCAGCTGCTTATAGTTGATACTGTATATGACATAATGAGTGAAACAAGGGCTGGGGCCTACGCCCTCACTCCCTTCACTGTGTAGTGGGTTTTCTGGCCAGAAGCTATGCTGTGTTTAATCAGGTATGCCATAAGCCCCAGAGAATGGTGTTGGCTCTGACTCTGTCGGGAGGGAAAGCAAACCTGTAACCAGAATAGGTATTTACCCACTTCATAGAAGAAAGGATCTCAGAATAATCAATTTGCCAGCAACTGGCCTTGAGGTTCCTTTAAGTGACATTCTCATACTAGGGGTTAGCCGTTCAGAGGCAGCAGTAGCTACATTAGCTATTATAACTGGAAATCCAAGCTCTCAGGAGCATATATAAGTTCCAACTTTGTCACTGCATTCCTGTGACACTTTAGCCAGTTTCGGTGTTATTGACAATGAAGCCTGGCATAAAACAAACTTTATGGGGTGTCATTGTCCCGGACTAGCCTCCAGCACTAGGCCTCAGCAGACCAGACCAAACCAGGATGGAGTCGCTCCTGCTAAGTTCCATTTAATCAAACTGAACTTTGAAACAGGCTGGTTTTCTAAATGGAAAGACCAGGAGATTCCAGTTAACCTGAGTCAGCGTAACAAAGAAGTCCCCTTTGTTTTATCTTTATAAGGAAAGTAACTCTGGAAAGATCAATCCACTTTTTATTCCTTATTTATTACTTTTTTCGGCCCTTTCCTGCCTGTAAAGTCAACCTCCCCTGCCCAACTCAAGGGAGCTCTTATTCTATAGAATCGGATGCTACTTCAACTCATGAATTATGAATAAAAATCAATAAGATCCTTAACTAAATGTGTGTAATTTTGTCTTTTGACACTAGCTAACATCAACTTGCAGAGTGATTAAGCTGCGACTTTGCTCCAGGAATGATATGAGCCTCACCTACCAACAGAGATGGTAGAAAGGAGTGGGCCAGTCCCAAATCCCCATCTTACTGCCCCATTTCTCAGACCATTCTTGACATCACTTGTGTTAGCTGGATAATACAAGAAGCAGACATCAAGATGGCCTTAGACATTCTAGAGGAGCAAAGTATCTATTGGATAAATGCTTTCAGAGAATTTTCTCTATAGGGAATGAAGGCTATTTGGGAAGGTAGTTGTTCATCCAGTCTTTTGAGCCCACTTGACTGCATAAGAATGGGC
>NW_012143079.1:1751965-1753892 GCF_000956105.1 Propithecus coquereli | reverse complement strand
TAAATAAAAGACAAATATATTTGCAAGAAAAATTAGACTTATATTTGATTGCAGAATCCATAACATTTATGTTAGACATCATAAAGGAGTTTATAGAAAAAAAGTTGGAACTAATATGTGAACTTCACAAAGTAACAAGATAACAAATCTATTGTATTCCATATATGTACAATAAAAATGGAATAAATTTTGTATTTTATTTATTTTGTAGTAGCATCAGAAATATGAAATATTTAGGTATAAATTTAACAAGATATTCTTAAGTCCTGTATAATAAATCCATACAACTTCATTGAGAAAAATTAAAGGAAACTCAAATGGTTGAAGAGTTATTTCAGGTTCATAGCCCTGAAGAGATTGTATCATTATCAATTCTCATTAAGTTTTACATAGATTACACATACTCCAAATTTAGCCATAGTAGGGCTTATTATAGACAATGATAAGCTGATTTAAAAATGTATACAGAAATTCAGAGAACCTAGATACACAAAACAGAGATAGAAGTGTTAAACCATCCTGTTGCAAGATACACTATAAAGTTACATTTAGAAATATAGTCGTGTATTGCCTTAAATCTAGAAATACAGATAAAAGGATCAGAATAGATTTCAGAAACATTTCCACATATGTATGTTCAATTGTCTTTAATCATTTGAGGAAGATACTTCAAGAAGAAATACAGTCTTTTTTAAAAATAATACTTGTATAATTGATACCCATATGTAAAAACGTACATGAACTCTTATCTCATACATTTCAAAACTGATTGGTTCATATAACTAAACTTAGGACCTAAATTATGAAACTAACTTCTACAAGTTAATAAAAGAAAAAAACATTATGACCTTGGATTAGACACTGTTTCTTAAATAGAACATAAGAAGACAGTGAGAAAAAGATGATAAATTGACTGGGTAGAAATGAAAACCTTTTAGTTTTCAAAAGACACTAAGAATAAACTAAATAAACTAACCATAGTCTGGAAGAAAATACATTAGTGTGTGTGTGTATGTGTGTGTCTGTGAGAGAGAGAAAGAGAGGATTTTATAAATAACAGTTGTGACAAAATCATATTAACACAAACAACCAAATTGAAAATAGGCTACAAATTTGAATTAAAACATCAACCAAAGAAAGACATTATTATTGGTCAACATTATTAGTCATTGGGGAAATGGTAGTTAAAATTATAGTGAGAGAACACTGCACACCCTCTGTGACTGTGAAAACAGAATGGCAGCATTGAGATTTAGTAAACATGTGGATCAACTAGAGCTGTGATATATTGCTAGTGGTAATAAAAAATGGTATAGGCCCTTGGAATGCGGTTTGGTTCTGTCCTGCAAAGTTAAAACATGCAATTACCATTGAAAGCAGCGTTCCAACTCCTAGGAATTTAATTAAAATAAAAGAAAACATATATACAAAAACATGCACTCAAGATTATTTATAATATGAATATAATACTACATGTAATATCCAAAATATGAAACAAACAAAATGTCTATCTACTGGTGAATGGATAACAAGATTGCGGTTTCTCCATTCAATAGAGTACTACTCGGTAATAGAAAAAAGAATGAACACTATTACAGAATACATGTTTGCTTCCTCCCAATATTCATGCGTTTATGTGTTGAAGTCTTAAGCCTCAATGTGATGGTATTTGGAGGTGGGACCTTTAGGAGGTATTTAGGTCATGAAGGTGGAATCCTCATGATGGGATTAGTACCCTTACAAGAAGAGACATAAGAGAGTTTGATTCCGCTCTCTCTGCTCTTCCCCATGTGAGAACACAGCAAGAAGATAACCATCTGCAAATTAGGACAAGAGCCCTCAGAGGAACCTGACGATGCTGGCACCCAGATGTCAGACATTTCAGCCTCCAGAACTATGAGAAATACATTTCTGTTGTTTAAGCCAT
>NW_012143079.1:1750052-1751915 GCF_000956105.1 Propithecus coquereli | reverse complement strand
TCTGATGTTGCCCTGCTTTACTTCTGTTACTTTTGTATGAGGACCTGTGCCAGTGTGTATATAAACACAAAACGGGGGAAAGAAATCAATTGCAATGGTTAGTTCCTCAAATGAGTCATCTCAAATTTCACTCATTCAAATGTCCTCAACATCTAAAGCAGTGGCCTTCAAGCGTTTTGTCACCAGGGACCAGTTTCATGGAAGACAACTTTTCCATGGACTGGGATTGGGGTCTAGGATAATTTCGGGATGATTCAACTGCCTTGCATTTATTGTGCACTTTATTTATATTATTACATTGTAATACATAATGAAATAATTATACAAACCTCTCTGCTAATGATAATCTATATTTGCAGCTGTTCCCCAGCACCAGCATCACTGCCTCAGCTCCACCTCAGATCATCAGGTATTAGATTCTCATAAGGAGCTTGCAACCTAGATCCCACACATTCGCAGTTTACAGTAGGGTCCGTGATCCTATGAGAATCTGATGCTGCTGCTGATCTGACAGGAAGCGGAGCGTAGGCGGTGATCTGAGCGATGGGGAGTGGCCGTAAATGCAGATGAAGCTTTGCTTGCTCTCCCGCCTCTCACCTCCTGCTGTACAGCCAGTTCCTGGAGGTTGGGGACCCCACATCTAAAGAACACCTGCTACTTTGAAGGTAGTCAATAAATACAAGTTACGCAAATAAATGATCAGTTTACGTTTTGCTTGAAATTAAAATATTATTTGTAAATTGTCTATCCAAACTCCAGGGTTCATGATACCAGTGGTCAAAATTTCTTGTTCCTGATACTACTTTATCTTTGATTTCTTTAATTCTTTCTCTTTGAGTTCTGTTTGGGGGACTCAAGCTTTAAGACAATAATGGAATGAAGAAATATATTAAAAATATAGGAAATATAGAGAACTGGTAGTGCTTAGTAAAAACTTTTAAAAATCCCTGAATTTTAACTTGTCACTCTAACACTGTTCAGTTAGATATAACAAGAACTTATTTAATTTTATGCGAACATTTGTTTTCTAATATCTGAAGTCCAAAACTGAGCACTAAATTAGTAGGATTATGAGTAGGTGACAACTGCACCTAATTTTGATGAAACCAAAATTCCAAAGAGATCCTGTCTTTAAGATAGTGGAAGAGTGAAAAAAGTGTGGAAGGCTTTGGCAATGGATGATTCATATCTTGCCCTTACAATTGTGTCTGTTTTTCAGGTACTTTAAAATATAATCTCAATGCACTATTTTCGTGGGAGAAATGGGGAGAAATTTTTATACTTAAACTAACTCAAATATATCGTGGAGTCAAATGTAAAGCCTATGAATTTTCTTTCCATTAAAACCGTATGCTCTGGAAACTATTGTCAGCAGGCTGCAGTGGGCTAATCAAACCCTCCAGAGTTATGTGTTCATTCTTCTTTGCAATTAAGATTGATAGCTGGAAATAAGTGAAAAGAACAATTCTAAGAAAATCTCAGATTTAGCATTCTTTTACATCTTGTTTTAGATAAATATTAGATTTTATATTGAGTTTTTATACTCTAATAGCACTGGGTATTTTATTAAAATTATAAACAAACTGAGCATTTACATGTTAAAAAATAATATCCAATGTCAGTTTTACCTAATTTGCAATTTTGTTTATGTCTAACTGGGAACAGCAATAGCCACTTTGAACATAGGAAAGCTTATTGGAAAAACTAAGTATCTTGGTTGATCTTTTACCAAATGACTCATTTCCAAAGTGAAACTTTTTTTGTCAGATCATATACTTGAATTAATTCAAAGTATAAATCTGACAGTGAAAAAAAAACCCATAAAGAATGGCATACAGTTCTTGAATGTGTTATGCCTGTCCT
>NW_012143079.1:1724141-1738663 GCF_000956105.1 Propithecus coquereli | reverse complement strand
CTACAAGGTAAATTATCCATAATTGAGAAGAGGATAGAAATTGATTGCCTAGGACAAAAAAGGTAGGATAAAATATATGTAAGGCACAATTTAAAAAGTAAAATCTTGTTCTTTTTGTATAGTTCAGGAAGGGAGGTAGGTCCACCACACTGGCATCAGAGAAATTCTGGACAATAGAATAGTCAGAAAAGTCTTTTTAAAGGAAGAAATTATTAAAACTGGGTCATAGAACAGGAAAAAAATAGTCTTTACAGACATAGGGATGGTGGTTTTAATCAGCATGAACAGCTTTGTCAAGGAGGTGAAAATAGAAACCTATACTTGAGAAACCCTGACATGCCTAGTTCAGTTGTGGCATGAATATCAACAGGATACTTAGTGGTCACTACCATGCAAAGGTAAGAGGGAGACGACACACATTGGGAGACTTAAACCTATATTAAAAGGTAAACACTATTTTTTGTCTAGGAAGATATTCAGAAGTGTGGTTTAGCAAGATTAATCTGGAAGTGAATTAAAATGGCAAGAGATCATAGGAGAGAAATTCAAATGAGAAATGATGAAAACATGCTAAGACAGGACTAAGGAGGAGATAGGATACGGTAATAATAGATGATATGGAAAAAGATGCAAAACTTTGAAAATAAGATCTTAGACCTGAAAACATAAAGTATTAAGTAATATCTGAAAAGAAATCATGTCAGATGAATAAACAGTAATATCTTAGTTTGTGAAATAAAGCATTGGTACACAAAGCTCCCTCTTCCCTGTCCCCTTCCAACTACCCTCAAAAAACAAACTTAGCTGTGCAAGATTTGTAGTTTCTTTGTTATTCTATAATCTAACTATGTCTATAGCTCCTATGTTGTCAGATGCTAGAAATAATCTCTGTTCATTAAGTTTTACTTTTGATATCAGGATTGTGCATAAGTAGAGAAAGAGACAAGGTGGGCATCTCCTTCCCTATCATTATTTTGTCAAGCTGGCATCTGCTCTCTGGGACAGACACAGAAATCGTTGTTGCCTTTTCATAACATTGTCTTTGAATGCAGATGTTTCCCTTCTTCAGTAACTCTCAGCACATGCTTACCACCCTATTCCTTGAATCACTCTGGGGTTTACAAAACTTGATGGGGTTGTATGAAACCATTTCACGTTATAGTTGGATGAACACAAATCACTTCATTGTACCGAAATCTATGTTGAAATTTAACTCAGCTTGCTGAGATGTCTTGGGAACTTCCACTGAGATATACGTTATTTTATTTCATATATGGATTCTTGCAGCCTCTATGATTTCTAAACTTTAATAGATAAAGAAGTGTCCTCTGCTAAATTCTCCATATACGTCTAAAGATTTTGTTACTGGTATTTCAAAATCTGCTGCCTATATTAAAGTAGTTTCCAATTATTTGTAGTATACAAAGTCAGCTCTCTGTATCTGTGGATTCTGCACCCATGGATTTTTTCAACCACTAATTGAAAATATTTTTTTTTAAAAAATGAATGGTTCTTTCTATACTGAACATGTACAGACATTTTTTCTTGTCATTATTCTGTGAACCATAGAGTATAGCAACTAATTATATAGCATTTACATTGTATTGGATATTATAAGTAATCTAGAGATGATTTAAAGTATATAGGAGGATGTGTGGGGGTTAGATGCAAATACTACACCATTTTATATCACAGACTTGAGCATTAGTGAAGGTTGGTATCCATGGAGGAGGGTCTGGAACCAATCCCCCATGGATAAAGACTATATAGTTTAAAAAACTGAAAATATTCTATTTCTATGTTGTATTCCCTTCTTGAGTAACAAGTACATGAGGAGGAAAAGAGATTGACGAAGGGAAAGAAAGGAACCGAAAGAAATCAAGCCATAGAACCTACGATAAAGATGAAGAAAGATTGAGCTACAAAGACACACGCATACAACCATTGTACAAACAATTCTAAATAGGACAGGTTAATAGTAACTAACTGTATTAGTCTGCTAGGGCTGCCATAGCTGAATACCACAGACTAGGTGTCATAAACAATAGAAATGTATTTTCTCACAATCCTGGAGGCTAGAATTTCAAGATCAAGATGCCATCAGAGGGGTGATGCCTCTCTTCCTGGCTTGTAGATGGCCACTTTCTCACTATGTCCTCATGTGGCCTTTCCTCTGTGTGCGTGCTAACAGGGAGCATCTGTGGTCTCTTCTTCTCATAAGGACACTAGACCAATCAGATTAGAGCCTTGCCTTTATGATTTCTTCTAACCTTACCTCCCTAAAGACTCTAACTCAAAATAAGTCACTCTGAGGGTGTAAATTCAATATATGGATTTTAGGTAGACAAATTCAATCAATAACATTAATTCACTAAATGTGCCTTAGAAGTAGTAACTTTATTTTTGTATATATCTCACTTTTTCTTTGCGATAACCTGATAAACAGGAAAATTCTTATGAATTTCAATTTCATTTAGTACTTGGGGAAGAATAAGTGCTAAACTAAATAAATTAATAGTAGAAAATAATAATCACAAACTTATACAGTGATTTAGTCTTTCTAAAACTTTCATGTGCCTGAAAAATTGCTCCAAAACATTGATTAAATCCTTGTTAACTTTACGCTATTTTGTTGAGTAAATAAACTTGAATCGCAATATGTGTGTTAGATGAATAGAGTGCAGAGGCAGAATGAAAGTGGGAAGAACACAGGCTTGGGGATTAGGCATTTCCGGGCTTGAATCTCAGTTCGTTTTATTCTTGTGTGTCTCCATTTTCTCCTATTTGAAGTCGTAAGTTCTGTCATTTTTATGACGCTGTAAGGATTAAAAATGATCACATTTGTAAATACCCTTGACAAGGTGTTGAGCACCTACTCATTAAATGCCTCTTTTCTCTCCTCTCTTTTCCCTCTTCAGAGCACCCCTCTTTAAAAACCCGTATGTTTTAGTTTGGTGCAGATGTAATAACAAAGTGCCACTGACTGGTGGCTTAAATAACAGAATATTACTATGTCATGGTTCAGGATGCTAGAAGTCTGAGATCAAAGTGCTGCAGATTTGGTTCCTTCTGAGGGCTGTGAGGGAAGGATGTGGTTAAGGCATCCCTTGTTGGCTTGCAGATGGTCATCTTTTCCCTGTGTTTTCACATCGTCTTTCCTTTGTATGTGTCTGTGTTCCAGTTTCCTCTTCTTATAAGGACACCAGTCATATTGAATTAGAGACCAACTTAATGACCACATTTTAACTTGATTGTCCTTGTGAAGATTCCATTTGCAAATAAGGTCACATTGTGTGGTTCTTGGGGTTAGGATTTTAACACAGAATTTTGGGGCGACATAATTTAACCCCAAACACCACATAAATAAATATATAACTGGAACTATTATCAAAATATCATCTCATATTTGTTTAAGGGAAATCCCATATCTATCTCTTGTCCTGAGCAAGATTTTCAGATCATTATTCAAATTATTGATCAAAATGTTGAATATTAGCTTGCAGATTAAATATGTTTAGACACCATTGCTTTGTATTTTCCCTTTTTTACACAGCACTACATTTAACTTAACTCCACAGCACTTAACTTTATGCTTGAAATCAAGGAAGAGGAAATATTTTATTATTCGGGTTTCTTATTCCAAATATTAAAATTACATGCTAAGAAATTTAAATTGTTAGATACAAATTTAGCTTTAAGAAAATTATCACCTGTTTAATGTTATTTGATAGTATCAGCAAAAGTAGCTGAAATATTCTCAATTTCATTATAGCTTATATGTATATATACATATATATATATTTGTATAAATCATGAATGTAATAGAATCTGACCCTTTTGTAATTTTTCTGAAAGCAGGTTAGTTAATTTATGCTGACAGGATGCCAAAGCAAAGCCTGTAGTAAACAGATACAATTCTCACTGTGTGTGCTTTGGTATTTTTCCATATTTTACCATTTCAAATATGTTTGTTTTTTACATTTTCATTATATGAAATAAAAACTATTGAAATTTTATTTTCCTATGTGGAAAAACAGTTTGGATGAACTCTGAGCTGAAATTCGTGTATTTTGATTTTTGTTCCCGACGCAAGTGGTGACTTTTTTCTGCCTTCCACACATAACAATTAGTGTCATTATCTGCTGCTTTATCATAATGCTATGTACACCAACCTGTAAATTATCATCCAAACCCGTTAAAACTACTAAGTGGGTGACAGAGTAAAGTGTAATTTACTGATTAAAATTTTCATTTTCTATATCCCACTGATGAATGCAGCTTTTTGCTTCACTGAGATGTCAAATCCTGCAGGATATCATGTTGAGCTGGAACAATCTAAGAATGAAGATGATTTACATGAATATGACATTGTAATTATTGTGGCTTTTTCTTTGCCAATACTTTGTATAAGAGTTCAGGTTTAAAATGTTAAAGAAAAGAAAAACTGTTTGTCAATATTAATAAGGTTAATAATGAATGAAGTATTAATATCACACTGACATAATGAAAAGCCCTCTGTCTAAGACCTAAACAGTGAAAACTTAAAAGTCATATTGCATGTTCTGTAATTGTGCATCTAAGGATATAAAGATATAAAAAAATTTCTTCAAGGATCAAACAAACTATATGCTAGATGAATAAATAATACTGATACTATTACTCATGCAAAGGAAAGGATTTACCTGGTTACAGAGAAAGTGGACAAAAAGAAATGTGGCGGCACTATTGAAAACAAGTATGGTGAAAATTTAATTGCTCAAACAACATGCAGTCCTCTGGTTTACTTCCATAATATTAACAAAGATAAGGCTTTTAGGATCTAATTTTTGCTGATGAGTACAGAGAGGCAGAAAAGACTATAGATACTACTGCCCACAGCACAATGAAGTGGCCCAGCTTTAAAAAAAATAACAATACATGCAAGAGTTCTATCTTAAGGCTATTGGGCATTTGCTGCAGCCCTAAGCAAGAGGTTCTGGACACAAATAGGCATGTTTACTATACTTATAAATGAGAAAAGAAGGTGGTTTTACCTGCCTTATAGTTTTCATTCTTTTTTTTTTTTTTTTTATCACATACACACACACAGTTTTTCTCTGCTAAACAAATTGCTATGGTTTGGATGTTTGTCCCATTGAAATCTCATGTTGAAATTTGATTCCCAATGTTAAAGGTGCACCTAATAGAAGGAGTTTGGATCATTGCGGGGGGGCATCCCTCATGAATAGATTAATGCCCTCCCTTTGAGAGTGAGTTCTGAGTGAGTTCTCACTCTGCATGTTCCCAGGAGAGTTTCCCTGAGAAAGCTGGTTGTTAAAAAGAGCCTGGCACTTCCCTTCCCTTGCTCTTGCTGGCTCTCTCCGCGTCTGATCTCTGCACACACCAGCTTCCTTTTGCTTTCACCGTGAGTGGAAGTAGCCTGAGCCCCTCACCAGAAGCGGATGCTGGCACCATGCTTCTTGTACCGGCTGCAGAACCATGAGCCAAATAAACCTCTTTTCTTTATAAATTACCCAGCCTCAGGTAATCCTTCATAGCAACATTAAATGAACTATTATGCAAAATATTCTGCTTATTCCTATTATTTTCCTTGTCTTATTCCACTTCCCTTTGTTATTTGACCAAATGTTTTTTAAAAGACAAATTCATATAATTCTTTTGAGTTTAAAAAGAGAAAATCTTAAATTAATAGCCTAAAAAATTAGGAACAGTCTAAATTCATGAGATAATGTAATTCAATGTTCTATCAACTGAATGCCTTAATGATGCCTTTTTAAAACCAAGGGATTTTTCATCTTTCAGCTCAACCATTCTCATTGTGTTTCCTCTTAATCACTGTCATAACCACAAGAAGGTTGCAACAGTGCCAGGCATCATAGCTTCACAATAGAATGTCTAAAAGTTAAAAGTGGGCATTTTTACATGCTCTTTTGTAAATGTCAAATGTTATGCATGTAATATCATTGGAAGGTTATCTTATTCTATATTCCAGAAGCTATAAATGTCAGATGTTCTGTCTTCAGAGTGTGAACTAAAATGAAGAATGCACATATTTTAAATACCTAAGCAACCAACAAAACCAGAAAAACAACAATAAAATATCTATCATCATTGTAATATTTGTTTTTAAATCATCTGTAGTTTTTTAGAAAGTGAATTAAGTATCTGCTCTACCATTCTTAGTATGTAAAGGGAGAAATGGTTGTTAACTAGTTTTCTCCAAATAGAAGCTATAATAAAGACTAGACCATTAAATTTTCTTAGAAGAACACTTACTTGGTCAATGAAGCTTGAGAAACATAATTCATATTCACTTATTTGTAACTCTTTATAGTCGTATGAAGAAATTTTTAATATTTTCTACCCACAGAAATAGTGTGTGTTTGTGTGACAAGTCTACAAAAATGTTGGTTCAAATTATGAAGCAATAACTTTCTCCTCTATTCAAATATAATGTTTCTATAATTCACTGAATGATAATATGAAATTGCCTTAGGTTATGATTTATTAAATACTGGATTGTGGGAGTTATTGGGAGAGATTATGGAAGGCAATCATAACTGGATCCGTGATATTAATGTATAGATAGTCTGTTAAAATCAGATAGATTCAAAAATGAATTTATAAATTGTCACTGGATTAGACTACATAGCGAAAGATGTGTCTAATATGCCAACATGAAGAAAATCAGTGTATAAAAAGTACCCATTTATAACCTCTTCTGAAACTCACATATTGATGTGTTTTTAATGTCTTTCAGTTTTTTAGAGGAAAAAGGCAATTAAAATTGAGACTTTTCTCTCCTTGAATCAAATTAAGTACTTTATATTTTCTCTCAAATATTAATAATAATAGAAAACCAAATGGAGACCTTAGAAGTGAGAAATAGACTTTCTGAAATTAAAGATTTACTGGTTAAACTTTACAGCTTAATGGAAATGACAAAAGAAAGAATAAAGAAACTTGATGGTAGGAAAGTAGAAATTATCTTAGATTAAGAATAGAAAAACAAATATTGCAAATAACCAAAATAACTGTAGCCTCAAAGACATGTTCAATAACATCATATGGTCAAAAATACATGGCACCAGAGTGACAGTGGGGATAGGACAGGGAAGAAAAAATCATGAAGACGCTCTGTCTGAAAATTATCAACAATTATAAAGCATAATTTTAGACAGATGTTAAAAAAAAAATCATGCAAATAAACCCCAAGAAGTTCACACCCAGGCACATTGTAGTCAAGATACTTAAAGTCAGACGTAGAGAGCAAATTGTGAGAGTGACAAAAGGTAAATGGTGTATGACATGCAATGAAACAATGCAATTAATGACTGAACTAAAAATGATGAATGAAAGAAAGAGGGTGAAAACATTCTCAAACTGCAAACGAAACACAAAACTGTCAACTCGGAATTATATTCTCAGTGACAATATCATTCATGACTGAAGGCAAAATAAAAACAGTTTTGATAAAAAAATAACAAACAGCTAAGAGAATCTATTGCTAGGAGACTATATATTAGAAAAGGAAAACAAGCATCAGAACTGGTAAATATATGGGTATGTACAAAAATCTTTTTTGATCCTTTTTCCTTATTTGTTTTAGAAAGCATTATTGACTAAAACTAAAATTATGACACTTTGTTGTTAACTTTATCATGTAAGTTTATATATTACATGTAATGATTATAATATTAATACTAATATACAGAAAATTAAGAAATTTTCTAAGTAGGTTTTAATTGCCTATAACAAAAATAAGGTTATACTGTATAATCTCCACACAATATATCTTTCAAATTATCTCACAATTTTTCACTGAGAAAATTCAAGCTTTAGATGTATATACCTAAAGCTACATATGTATATAGGTTTTTTTTATATATTCATAATCTTCCTAGGGGTTTAAATAACCTCATGAGTTTTATCAATATATATATATATATATATATATATATAGTATTAGAATGTGAACTTCATAGATTTAAATTTTAATATTTTATATTGGACACTGTTACTAAAAATTTTGATATGTGCCTAGTCTACAATTACTTGAAAACCAAATGTTAATTGCAAGCAGAAAAACAGGTTTCTAGGGAGATTTTCTTAATAATACTGCATGCTCCTAACATCAGATCCCAAAGTCAGGAAAAGTGCCATGGTCTCTTTAAATATTGTAAAACAAACAAGAAGAACTTTCCAACCTTTTTAATTCAAACATAGTTTCCTTTACTCCAAAACCCCAAACAAATTCTGTGTTATGAGGCATTAAATTCAGATACTAGCATATTTTTAGGGATTCAAGGGAGTAAGATTTTTTTTCCATAATTGAAAATTATCAAGTGTTTTTCACTTACTTTGCCATCTGTCCTTCTGCTTTTGACCTACTCTGTTGGTCATTTGGACTCGTTGAGAATCTTCCAGAAGGCATCATCATCCTATCCAGATGGGGGTCAGCTTGAAAATCCCA
The DNA here is from genome assembly GCF_000956105.1 of Propithecus coquereli. NCBI lineage: Eukaryota > Metazoa > Chordata > Mammalia > Primates > Indriidae > Propithecus > Propithecus coquereli. The sequence goes on along the minus strand of NW_012143079.1, from coordinate 1,730,190 downwards.
ACTGCAGCTGTGTTCAAACAGACCATGACACACACTGTTGACAAGTCCCCTCTTTTACAAATTTCATGGCATTCTAATGGCGCTGACTAGAGCAGCTGCTCTTTGGCTTATATTTTCGTGAAAGATATGTGTCACATCATAAAATGTAAAATTATTATTGTAGTGTTCTAAATATTTTTATAAAACAGGCATTTTGGGTCCAAAATATAGTTAGATAATTAGATAGAATGAACAATGTTTGATAGCACAACAAACTGACTATATTCAACGATAAGTCAGGGTATACTTTAAAATAACTAAAATGATGGAACTGGAATATTCCTAACACACAAAAAAAGATAAATGCCTGGAGTGATGGATACCCCAATTGCCCTGGTTTGATTAATTCATATTATATGTCTGTATCACAACATCACATGTATCTTATAAATATATACAATTATTATGTGCTGATAATAATTAAAAATTTAAAAAATTAAAAATAAAACAGGCAATTAGATTTCTCTACTGATTGCTTCCAAAGTTTTCCTTTTCTAAACATGTATATCTTATTAATTTTGTAATTTAATAGTTATAATTATCAAAATATGAAAGAAAACTATATTTTCATTTCCATGTGAAATTCAAATCTGAGGATATGGATCTCATTTAAAATATTCATTTGGTTACTGAATATTCACTTATGACATTCTTCTGACGTGAAAAATTGATTCTAAAAAATAAGCTATATCATGTCATAATCACATGATTATGATAATCAAAAAAATACTAATTCAGTGTTTTATACTTATCCAACATCATGTTAGGCATAAACTTTGGTTAAAGATCTGACATTATTTGTTAACTTATTAATAGTTACACAGACACGGTAACAACAATGAGACAAAGGAGAATAACGTGAAGCAGCATACGTTAAGCTATAAATTATGTGATACGAGTAGAAGTAATAATAATGAGAAAGTATGGTGATATAACTTCTAAAAATTTATTTTATTATTATCTTATTGAATTCTACAATATATACTCCATTATATTATTCTGGGTTTAATAGTTTTTCTCCTTGATAATTTATATATTAAGATGGAATGGTGCCTTTTTTACCGTAGTATATGTTGCAAATGGTCTGGTAGGAGCTGAATGCCAACCATTTCTTCAGTTGTTTTCATTAGACTTACAGAGGGCAATAGCAGAATGTGGCCATGGAAATCAGCATCAAAGATAACAAGAAGCATGAGGAGTAAGGGGGCAGCCAACTAATATCTTAGAACAAAAAAAGGAAACACAGATTGGTTCCCAGTGTGAAAACAAGTATCAGACATAAATATATATGGAGGAGTTAAAGTCACAAAAGTGGAATGAAACTAAGATAGAGTCAGAATTAGAGCAGATCAAAAATGACAAGAACTTGTAACTAAGAAAAAAGACTGTGGAATGAACTTGTATTATATCTAACCCTGCTTTAGTTCTTACCAGCATTTAAAAACTTAAAAGTTTTTAAGTTTTCTTTCTGAATATCTGTTTGCCTATCTCCAAATGAAAGTATATTCTTTATAAATAGGTTTTTTGTAAAAATTAAATATGATAGTAAAAGTAATGGGCAAGGAACAAAACTAAAAAATATAGAAAACCTACAAGGAATGTTAGCTAATAAAAAAAAGTAAATTGCAGATTGCAATAGAATACAAGACCCTTCCATGAAAATCACTGAGAATAAAATAAATAAAAATAAAAATAATCCCTCTAATTAGCACGTCAATGGATAATGCACTGAATAAACCAAGATACATGATAATCACTTAATTAATTATTGTTAAATAATAATTGAACAAATGAATAGTAGGTCCTGATTGCCATAAAAGTCTTAGTAAGAGAAAGAACATTATCCTGCTTCAGACCTCTCCAGATTATTTGGGATTATTGAGAGTATTGTGGAGATTTGTTTGTTTTGTTTTGGATTATCCAGACATATAGATATTGTCTATAGGGATATTGAAGGGAAGGCAGGGTGGCCTCAAGTCTTCTGCACTGTATCCATCTCATTGTATTTTCTAGGAACGAGTCAGTAATGGGATTCTTTGAGTCTTCCTTTCAACTTCAGGGAGTTGGAAGTTTAGGTATGAGAAAAGATACACAAAACACAATTTTATACCACTTTTACAAAGGCGTATAAGGTCATTAAAGAAAATCCCATTCACTTTCTGAACAATGTCCTATATAAAAGCTGAAATGTTATTTTTGTAAGAAACAAAATTGTCAATTTTAGCAACCCTTGCTAATAAGCCTTTCTAACATCTTCCTTTAAAATATACAGGTCACCTTCTGTTCTCTATTTAATCTGTCTTTGAATAATCTACAAATCTGTCAATGTCTCTCTCTTTAATATGTTATGGGTTGAATGATGCCTCCTTCCCAAACAAAAGATATGTTGAAGATCAAATACCCTGTACCTGTGAATGTGATCTTATTTGAAAATAGAGTCTTTGCAGATACAATCAAGTTAAGATGAGGTCATTAGGATGGGCCCTAATCCAATATTACAGGTGTTCTAATAAGAAAAGACTCAGACTCATAGACACTCAGAGATTAGGCCATACAAAGATGGAGACAGATTTTAGTGACAGGGAGCCAAGACAAAGACGCGGAACAAATCCTCCCCCAGATCGTACAGAGACAGCATGCCCGTGGAAATGCCTTGATTTCAGTCTTTTAGCCTCCCTAACTGTCAAAGACTAAATTTATGTTGTTTCAAGCCACTCATTTTGTGGTACTTTCTTACAGTACCTCTAGTAAACTATTATACATAACAAGTTCTTATTGTCCCTTTCTGGGACAATAGATCCCTTGCTGCTGAGTTCAGTGTATCTATTCTGATTCCCACATTTGTCATGCTTCGTTTTATAGACTAGTTCTATTCAGTCAAACTTTCTGTAGTAAGATAAATATTTTATATCTGTGCTACCCAATATGGTAGCCAGTAGCCATTTATGGCTATTGAAGACTTTAAAATGACTAATGCAAATTTATTGGCCAGCCCAACGGTATAGTATTAGAAGCACAATTCTAGACACTATAAGCATTTCGAAAACTAACTCTGATGATCTCTACTTATGCCATGTCATAATTTCTATTTTCTCTTAAGATATGGGATAAAATATATAACATAGCTAATAAGACCCTCCAAGAATTTCTAAACGATAATACTCTTTGCCGAGTGTTAATCCACCTCACTATCCTTCTACCAATTTTCAAGTACACTATGCTTCATTCCACCTTCAGCTCTTTATCCATACATACTTGTGCTTTCTCTCTTCCCTATATTAATTTATCCCTATTTATTCTTTAGATATCAGTTTATTATCATTACCTGAGATCTCAAACTAAACGATATTCACTCACAATACTCTGTCATACAAAAGTGTTCTCAGTCTACCATAAAAAATGAGAACATGCCTAGCCTATGGCAGGCATTTCAGCTATTACTTGGAAGAATGAACAAAGTCATCCTGACTTGACATGGATTTTTAATCAATAATTTATACCACTTCATTGAATGAGTAACTATTCAACCTTTAAAATCTGGAAAGACATTCTGCTCAGGTTTAAAATGGAATCTAATTCATCCAATACTGATTGCCACTAAAAAAAAATATATGCAAATACAGAAAAAGTAAACACTGTCGATAGCATTGGAAGCTAAAACTCATAAGCAATTAATACTAAAATCTGGGAGGAATTGACACTAATTAAAAAGCAGATGGAATGGGATTGAAATAAAACCTACCTAATCATTTGCTTTTGGCATACCCAGGTTTTACTCTATGAAAGAGAAACCATATTAAATAGGTAAGAAGGTACTTCATGCCTCTTAGACCATCTGTCCACTAACTCTAACATCCAGCCTATTTTCTATGTAGAAAACCTGGCCTCCTTCATTACTTTGTGATGGAGAGACCTGATGTCTTCTTCACCACAGAAGGTATGTTTGATAATCAAAATGTTGTCTGAAATAAAAATAAATAACTCCATTTAATCAGTTAATGCAAAAATGTTTAAAACATGCATTATGGAAATTTATATCTATAAATAGCAATGGGTGTGAGTATGGGGATGTTTTGAGGGAAAGGGAACATAAGTGGCCTATGATGTAAGGATTGCAGAGGAAGAATAACTCGAGCAGGATTAGAAGCTATGGATCCATATTTCCTGTATGTTTTGCTTATGTAGAATCAAAAAGATCCATGAAGTAAGGATAGAAACAAGGTACAAGTGAATAAAATAGTGGGTGAAAACTGCTATATAACCGGCATCAGACAAGGATATATTCATATCTACTGTCAAGATGAGAATATGATTTAAGTAATATATGACAATGTTGAGCTCCTCCTACATTAAGTCAAGTGCCCAAGTAACAAACAATATGAACTTTTTGAGACAAAGATCTTAGTACAGATTTCCTTTCCCACATGAATCTGCTATATCTTTGACACATTTGTCAATTTTTACAATCTTCACCTTATATAATTGTCTGATATTATATGCATTAACTTCAAAATAAATGATGGTATAATCACTTGGACTTATCTCGCCATTTCACAGAATCGGTAAGGAGGTTAAAAGAAAACTAATTAGGAAAAAAAATGTAATACTTAAAATGAAAAAGTAAGCAAATCTTAAATAAGCAGAATAAGCAGATACTTTCAAAAATTTAATCATTTGGATGTTAGAGACTATCATAGTCAAATCACTATAGAAATTCATTGCCTCTGTACAAACACAGTATGCTGAGAAAGAGAGAAGACTGAAAGGAAAGAAGCTTTCAAGTGAGCTAAGATACAGAAAAGTTAATGAAAACATTAGAACTGAGAAAACTGTAGTCTTTACAAAGAAAAGAACTGATTCTGTGGCAAAAAATCAAGTGAATGATATGGAAGGCAGACTTGAATGGTATTTTTAGAATAAAGAAGTTCAAAGGGATAAATATGATGATAAAGAAAATGATAGATAAGAACAAACAACAGGAGCCAGAATACAGGAAAGTTTTTAGATGGAAAATTCAAGAATAAACAAGAAAAAACATCAAAACATTTGCAACTGGACTGAATCTTTTTCATATGTAACAAAAACTTTGCATGCAGATTACTATGCATCAGCTAACTATAATCCAAGCAATTATAATAATCAAAAGACAAATAAAATAGAAATATTCTAGAAACACAACTAGGTTATAATCATAAAATGAAAAAATGAGAAGTACAAATAAAAAATCAGGTAGACAAAGTTACATCCATAGAGATAAAAATCAATCTAATCTGAGACTATGCTGTAACACCAAATGCTACTAAAAACGGAACTTTGAAAGGTGATTTTACAGTTTTGAGGGATAATTTTATGATTCCCAATTCTTTATTTTATTCAATAGTAAGAACATTAAAATATATTTTAATTTATGAAAGCCCTATCCTATATACCTCTTCCAAAGTACTTTTGATTAAAAAATTTTTAGAAATGGATTCCAGCTAAATGTAATACTTATCATTTATTGAACAATAGGTGTTAATCACCCTTCTAAATATTAATACTTTAAATGCATGAAATTAATGCACACAGTAATTGTATGATTAAGATACTATTCTTACTCACATTTTTCAGGTCAGGAAACAGAGTGGCTAAGTAACTTTCTCAAAGTTACACACTTGATGAGTGATAAAGATCATATTTGAACTCAAGCACTTTCAGTTCAAAGGTGGTGACATTAGCATCATGTTACTCTACTACACTAATGAGAATAAATTGAAGAGCTTAAAAACAGGTAAGTTATGGGAAAACAAAAAGAATGGATGAAGAGAACTGAAGCCACATACATCAGAAATAATTCTAAATAGTTTTCTAAAAATGTTTATTGTTAATAGAACTAAATGAAACGTAGTTAATATATGATTGTTTTGAACTGTTTTCCCCCTTTCCCTGTCCTCTGAGAACAGAATCTATAGCTTTTTAAACTCCAGAATCCAATTAAATGCTCTCTAAAAATGAATACTTTAAACTTAAG
>NW_012143079.1:1710532-1712146 GCF_000956105.1 Propithecus coquereli | reverse complement strand
TTCTTAGTAACCTTTGAAATATCACACCCAAGGGGTTTTTTTATCTCCTTGTGGCCTAAGACACTACCTGGTAGTAAGTTAAGGACTTAAGAAGACACTCTAAATCTTACAGACTCTAGAGTGCCATTAATGATACTGAAGCAGCAGTGCACTAAATACACTGTTATAATTCAGCACAACACAAGCCTCTCAGCAGGTTTTGGGATCTATATATTTCACTCTTCCTGCAAAATAGTACTGTTGAAAAAGAATATAAAAACAAGTATCCATTCATCATGTACTTTGTGTATATTATTGTTTTGTAAAAGGAAAAAATATATTTCCCAAGCATTGCTATGAGTTTGTGCTTTTGTAAGGAGATCAGACATTACTCAATCTATTTTGAGAATTTTAAAACACTTCAGCATTATATGTCATAAATCTGCAAAAAGTTTCCCATCTCTGCTTTTTGTTTAATTTTAAAGGTTGGAACTGAAATACTAAATAAAACTACTTTCATGTCCATATGGACATTTTACCATATTTTCTTGTAGCACTTTTTTTGTTTTGACTTTCATTGTTAGATTTTTTCATATACCAGCAGTCCACCCTTCAATGTAGGGTATAAGTATGATAATGATAATTTTTCTAAAGGGATGTTATATTAATGAAATATGAATAAAACTGATAAAGTTCAATATTAAATTTATCTTGATGTTGTTGTCATTAATTATAAATCTTATCTGTTAACAATTCTATTATTGTCTTTCCTGCATGTTCCTAGTTATTGAATATCTCATTCTTGCTTTTACCTCCAAAGATTTCTAGAAAAGTTGCCAATTTTTAAAAGTGCTTTCGTGAGACATAACAAAGGCATATTAATTCAATTTCATTGTAAAACTATCACTCAGGTAAAAAATCATGTCTGGTTTTTAAAAATAAGTTTTGTTTATCTTCATTTTTTAAATAAAAAGATGTGAATGATTCTACTAAAATAGAATTCAATTATTTTGTATGTTTCAGTACACTATTATCCATTTGATAAGTTGTCTTTTAAGATCACTAACTGCCAGTGTGCTGTCTGTAGATCTGTGATTTACTTCTTTTTCCCTCACAATAAGACATCAAAATAAAGAAATTAATCAACTGAAATGAGGAGTAATTTAACTGAAAATTAAAGTGTAACTTCATAATGGGTTTTAAAATTAAATAAAATGTTTGATGGAATTTTGAGGACACCTTTTATATACCTAAAATTTAAAGTTTATATTTTATAAACAAATCCAACCTATATGCTCCCCAAGGTACAGAGATTTCTGTTTACTTTATTTTTGTTGTATCCTCAGAACCTGAACTTATAATGGGCACATAATATGTGCTCAATACACCCGTCAACTAGTTAAGTAAAGAAATCTATTGATGAATAAATAAGTTAGCTAGATGGCTACCTGAATGGACTGCTTTTTTAAATCTGTAATTTATTCATTTCTATATAACTTTTATTAATTTTGAAAGATAGGAGAATGTGGGGAGTCAGTGAATGCCTGAGAACAGAATATGGTGGAAGACTAAAGATTTTGGTGAAGGTAAATTGAATTGACTCTTAACAGCAAAGGATAAGTTATTAATATAAAA
>NW_012143079.1:1708874-1710482 GCF_000956105.1 Propithecus coquereli | reverse complement strand
TCTAATCATCAGGGAAATGCAAATCAAAACCACAATGAGATATCACTTAACTCCAGTGAGAATGGCTTTTATCACAAAGTCCCAAAACAACAAATGTTGACGTGGATGCAGAAAGATGGGAGCACTCATACTCTGCTGGTGGGACTTCAAATTAGTACAACCTCTACGGAAAGTAATATGGAGATACCTCAAAGAACTAAAAGTAGAACTACCATTTGATCCAGCAATCCCACTACTGGGTATCTATCCAAAGGAAAAGTGTCATTCTATAATAAAAACATCTGCACTAGAATGTTTATAGCAGCACAATTCACAATTGCAGAGATCTGGAAACAATCCAAGTGTCCATCAATACATGAGTGGATTAATAAAATGTGGTATATGTATACCACATTAATAAAATGTGGTATATGTATTCCACTCAGCCACAAAAAACAATGATAAACTAATACCTCTTGTATTATCCTGGATGGAGCTGGAGCCCATTCTACTAAGTGAAATATCACAAGAATGGAAAAACAAGTATCACATGTACTTGCCATCAAATTCGCACTAACTGATCAACATTTACGTGTACACATGAAAGTAATATTCATCGGTGCCAGGCAGGTGGGAAGGGGGTAGAGGGAATGGGTAAATTCACAACTAATAGGTGTGGAGTGCACTGTCTGGGGGATGGGCACACTCGTGGCTCTGGCTTGGCTAGTGCAAAGACAATACATGTAACCAAAAAGTTTGTACCCCGGTAATATTCTGAAATTTAAAAATAAACTTTAGAAAAAAGAAAACTGTATTACTCTTATGTATTACACAGTCTTTGTACCACAACATAAACTTTCCAAAAGAGGTCAGTGACATTATTTGGCTTTTACTCTTTAGATACATTCCACATCAGAGATCATTATATTTTTTATTGTGTCTTCCTTGCGTGGAATGACAAAAATCTTCTCCTAAGTTTCAATATCAGAATCTGTTTTCCTCTTGAATAAATGTTTATGTCTTGGATTTGTGATAGGCTGAATAATCCCCTCCCCAAATACCTAGATCTTAATCCCTATAGAACTGTAAATATTCCCTTATACAGCAGAAGGGATTTTGCAGATGGGATCAAATTAAGACTTTTGAGATGAGGAGACTATCATACCTTATTATCCCAGTGGGCCCTAAATGTAACTTTACGTGTCCTTATGTGAAAGAAACAGAAGGAAATTTGACTGTGGAAGAAAAAAAGCTGGGGGCCCACAGAAATGGGGGATAGAAACAGAGAGAGAATTGAGGATACTACAGAGCTGGCTTTGAAGATGAAAGAAGGTGTCATGTGCCAAGGAATGTAAGGACTTTAGCTCTAGAAGCTGGAAAGGCAAAGGAATTGATTATTCCTTACAACCTCCGAAGGGAGGGCAGCCTTGCCAGCCCATAGGTTTCAGACTAGTGAAACCCATTCTAAATTTCTGACCTTCAGAACTATAAAACAATAGATCTGTGTTACTTTAAACCATTAGGTTTGTGGTAATTTGCAACAACAGCAATAGGAAACTAATGGACATGTCGAATCATTTATCTATTCATGCTAACTTTTTTGCTTCTATGTTTAAAATACTAAGATCA
>NW_012143079.1:1704853-1705804 GCF_000956105.1 Propithecus coquereli | reverse complement strand
CTTTGTCAAAGACCCTGTTAAGAAAATCAACTGACAACAAACTAGGAGCAATTATTTTCATGCCACACGTTCCACCAAAGACTGCTATATAAAAAATATAGAGGACTTTCAAAACCCAACAGTAAAAAATCAAACAATCCAATTAAAAAATAAGAAAAAGCCATCAAAAGACATTTCAACAAAAAGAACATAAAGATGGTAAATAAGCACGTGAAAAGATGTTCAACATCATTAGTCATTAAGGAAACACAAATTAAATCCTCAGGAGATAGCTCTACACACATATCAGAATGGCTGAAATATTAATAAAAAATATTGAGAAGACAAAACACTGGCAAGAACATATAGAAATGATATGACTCCTACATTTCTGATAGTAATGTTAAAATAGTATAAATGTTTTGGAAACATTTTGGCAGTTTTTTTAAAAAACAAAACATGTAATTATTATACAACTCAGTATTATACTCCTTGGCATATATCCTAGAGAAATAAAAATATTTGCACACAAAACCTGTACATGAACATGTACAACATCTTTATTCTTAATAGCCCCAATCTGGAAATAACTCAGATGCTCTTCAATGGGTGTTGGTTTGAGAATATGCAGCACATTCATACCATGGAATAGGACTTAGCAGTACCAAGGAAAAACCAGTGGTACACGTGACAGCACATAACATTCCAGAGAATTATGTTGAGTGAAAAACACCAATCATAAAAGTTTACATACTCTAGAATTTCATTTATATAACATGTTTGAAATGGCAAAATTATTGAAGTAGAGAACAAGTTAGTAGATGACAAAGATTGGGCAGGAGTTCAGGTAAGACGAAAGTAGGGTATCTTCACAGCTAATGGGTGGGGTGGGCACCGTCTGGGGGATGGACACACTTAAAGCTCTGACTTGGGTGGGGCAAAGACAATGTGTGTAAACTAAACATTTGTACC
>NW_012143079.1:1701160-1703033 GCF_000956105.1 Propithecus coquereli | reverse complement strand
TGATTTATTAATGTAGTTTGTACATTTTTAGTGTGCTTATGTCTTGGAAATTTTAGGGTATGGTTTTCTTAAATGCAACAATTTTCAAATTAATCAATTTGAGAATATGCAAATTTCTGACTGCTAAATTCCTGACTCTATCATAGTCACAATATTAATAGTATTTTCACTAAATTAAATTAAACATTCAGAATCCCAGGATACTAGGAATAGATTTAATGCATATGATTTGGGATCTAATTAACACAACTGATATCCTTTTTTGGTACATTCATTTTTAATTAAATTAAAAACTGCTTACTCCAGTATGGTTAAAAACATCCAAAAGATATTTCACATTAAAAATAAATGCTTTTTAAAAATACACTGGATGGCATTCGACTCAGAAACTTGTTGTAAAATTGTGTAGAAAATATCAGTTTTTAAAGAACTGTATGATACTTACTTTTAGTTATTACATTAGAGAAGGGACTGATATATTCTTATGCCTCTAGTATTTGAAATTTCTAATCCTTAACAGATAAAGCTGTTCATACAACTTAATAGATATAACTTTCCATCTATATCCCTGGTGTCCACATATAGGACACTCTCCTGTTTTCAAACTTAACGAAGTTTCATGTTTTCATGCTTCAGGTAGTATTTGAATCTCCTGTCATTACTGCTTTCAGAACCTCTCTAAGTCACAACTCCATCTATTTTCTTCTCTAATTAACAACTACTTCTCGTTTCTTTGGTTTTCCTCTTATCACACTTTATAGCAAATATTGTTGTCTTCCTCCTTTATTACATAGTATTTCCTTTGAGGGCAGGACCATCATGTTATTATATATTGGCATATATTGCCCTCTAAATATGTAACAGTATGCATGATATAGCTGATGGTTAAATATTTATTGAATGAGGTATAAGATACATTTTTTAAAACTTAATTTCCAGTTTAGTTTATTTCATGCTCCCAATAACATTTTGTATGTTTCCTAGAATTCCCTTGATATGGTAACACATGGTAGGTGGCTTACAACAGAAGTTTTTCTTTCACAGTCCTTCAGGTCAGAAGTCTGAAATAAAGGTGTTAGCAGCGGCATGTTCCCTCTCGAGGCTCTAGGAGAGAATCCCCTCTTGCCTTTTCCAGCTTCTGGTTGTCTTTGGTGTTTTGTGTCTTGCAGCAGTATGACTCCAATCTCTGCCTCCATCTGCACTTAGCCTTGTTTTCACTGTGTCTTCTCCTTTTCCTATAAGAATACAGTCATTGGATTTAGGGCAAACTCAAATAGAGGATGATTTTATTATGAGATCCTTAATATCTGAAAAGAGCTATGGTCCACAAAAATCAGTGTCTGAGATTTAAGGTGGGCATGGATTTTGAGGAAATACTATTCAACACACTACAACGTTTCACATAGATTTGAATTTAGTTCCTATTTAAAAATATTACCTAAATTGGTAAAAAGACAGAATTTTATTTAGTTTAGTATGTCTTTATCATAATAAAACTAAAAATCTCAGGAAAAAAGACATTCTGTAAAAAAGATACCTGCAGTCAAATATTTATAGCAGCACAATTCCCTATTACAAAGATGTGGAAATAACCCAAGTGCTCATCAATCATAAGTGGATTAATAAAATGTGGTATATGTATACCATGGAGTAAGTACTACTCAGCCATAAAAAAAAAAATGATGAACTACATATTGTATTGTCCTGGATGGAGCTGGAGTCCATTCTTCTAAGTGAAGTATTACCATACTGGAAAAACAAGCACTACATGTATGCACCATCTAATTGGTACTAATTGATCAACACTTTTGTGCACTTCTGTTAGTAACATTCATCGGATATCGGGCAGATGGGAGGGGAAAGTAGGGGATGG
>NW_012143079.1:1698697-1700090 GCF_000956105.1 Propithecus coquereli | reverse complement strand
AGAAAGAGTAACAATAAAGGGGTGGTGCTTTCCGAGGCTCTGGCTTTCCGGCCAGAGGATTTCTATATAAGGAAACCCTCAGGGGCTTTCAAGGGCTACATAGTTGTAATGGGTAAACAGAAACTTACAAGCTCTTCCACAGGCTTTTGCAAATGCGTGGGCTTGGTAAGCAGCTGCCAGGCCTCATGGCTCCGGACAGACATTTGGACCTCATTCCATGAGTGACAAACATTCTGAATGGCATATAGAATGGTAAATTTGTTCCAGAAAATTTTCAATTTACTTTGCCAAAATTTATCAGAGGAATCACTATTTATGACAGCTATATCTCTATGAAATGTGTTTCTTAAATAAGAAGACTTGTAAAGTAAAATAACTCCTTTATCTCTGTGTTGCAGAAGAGATACATGTTAGCAGATATGAAAACAATATCAATCTCCTTGTACATCACCATCAGAGCTTTTGATTGATCAGGTGCCATTTCAGTGAGTAGTAATATTTTAAAAGAATTATTTTTTTGTCTGAGCATTAAGTCTCAGTATCTTGAAATATTCCATAAACCATGCTATAAAACGATGTCCTGTCATTTAGGTTTTGTTGATCCATTTCTAGAGCACAGGCAGAGCAGATTTAGCATAATTCTTTCAGGCCCTAGAGTTTTCAGAATGGTATATGAGCATGAGCTTACTTCTTCATCTTGCACTTTTATGTTATAGAGATGGCTTCTTTCCATAAACCTCATGAACTAACATCTGCTAACTTCAAACTTTTCATTTGAGGCTTCCTAACCTATGTAACCTTTCATGGAATTGAAGGGAGTAGAGTCAGAATCTTGATTTGGATTAGGCTTTGGTTTAGGGAATGTTATGGCTGGTTTTATCTTCTATTCAGACCAAATAAAATTTCCCCATATCTGCAATAAGTCTGTTGCACTTTCTTATCATTCATGTGTTTACTAGAGTATAACTTTGAATTTCCTTTAAGAACTTTTCATTTGCGTTCACAACTTGATGAACTGTTTAGTATAAGAAATCTGGCTTTTGACCTATCTCAGCTTTCAACATACCTTCTTCACTAAGATCAATCAATTCCGGATTTTGATTTAATGTGACAGACATGTGATTCTTCCTTTCACTTGAATATTTAGAGGTCATTCTAGGGTTATTAATTGGATTAATTTTAATATTGTCTTATTTCAGAGAACAGGGAGGCCTGGAGAAAAAAAGAAAGATGGTGGAACAGCTGGTCAATGGAGCAGTCAGAACATGCACAACATTTATTAAGTTCACCATTTTACAAGGGTGCACTTCGTGGTGCCCAAAATCAGTGTAACAGTGACATCACAGATCACTGATCAGAGAGCACCATCACATGTATAACAATAATAAAAAAA
>NW_012143079.1:1696089-1696802 GCF_000956105.1 Propithecus coquereli | reverse complement strand
TCAGTATCATTTTTATATACCAATAGCAACCAAGCTGAGAACCAAAGCAAGAACTCGATCCCATTTATAATACCTGGAAAAACTAAAATATCTAGGAATATATTTAACCAGGAGGTAATAGATTGTTACAAAGTAAACTAAAAAAGACTAATGCAAGAAATAGTTGATGACACAAACACATGGAAAAAAAATCCCATCTCCTGTACTGAAAGACACAATGCTATTAAAATGACCATACTGTCTAAAGCAATCTACGGATTTAATGCAATTACTGTCAAAATAGCAACATCATGGATCAAGCATTAGAAAAAAACATGCTAAAATTTATATGGAACCATAAAAAGTTTGAAGAGTTAAAGCAACACTAAGTAAAAGTCATCACATTACTTGATTTTATCCTACAAGGCTATAGTAACCAAAACAGCATGGTACTGGTATAAGAATAGAAACATAGATCAATTGAAGAGAATAGAAAAACCAAAATAAAGCCCTGTACCTACAGCCAACTGATCTTCCACAAACCAGGCAAAAACATACATTGAAGAAAGGATACCCTATTCAATAAATAATGCTGGAAAAATTGGATAGTCATATGCAGAAGAATGTAACCGGATCCCTATCTGTCACAAAATTAAATAAAGATGGATTAAAGATTTAAATGTAAGAACTGAAATCATAAAAATTATAGAAGAAAAATTAGGAAAGACTCTTTT
>NW_012143079.1:1684034-1684574 GCF_000956105.1 Propithecus coquereli | reverse complement strand
CTCTGGCCAATAGTGCACCAAATTGTTAAATAATAGCACTTACCATAGATTAAGAGTAAATTTTAGCCATCAGAGCCCACAATATGTTTATAGTAAGATAGACATTGAAAAAAATAACATAAAATATAATCTGCTAAGATTCATTATAAGGTTCATTACACAGAATTTTAAATTTTGTTTGGGTGTTAAAATGGTAATATTTTCATTTAGATAATACAAAAAGTGAAGTGCTTATTATTCTTGTATTAGTTGCTATTACAGAGAACTTATGAATGCTGTTAATTAGATGAGTAGCTCTAGTGTTTGACAAGTTAAAACACAAGTTTTAACTTGTGTTTGATCTGAATGTTACATTATTTATATTATCACTATATTTATATGAATATTGGCAACATGAATCATAATGGAATAAAAATTCATAGAACATTCTGATTGATATGTACTGACTATCATATATAATGCTTTAAATTACAGATTTTAACATTATTGACTACGAAACATCTCTAATGGAAATAAAAAAGGTATATGTGCAAATGTTTG
>NW_012143079.1:1683652-1683984 GCF_000956105.1 Propithecus coquereli | reverse complement strand
CCAGGAAATATTTTATGATATAGAAAACAAATTAATCTTAAAAACCATAAAGGAATTGTAAAGTTACAGTATAAAAGAGAAAGGTCAAATATAATAGCCTACAAGATGAGGAAGCCTATGAGATGACAGAAATGAGTTTCCAATGACAGCCAGGACAGTTCTTGCAGCCTCTAGAAAGTTTTAGTAGTAAAGGTGACACATATAGAGAATAAACAAATAATGAAATTATTTTAAATAGAGAGTTTTAAGGTAAGATGTTTCATGACCACAGTAGGAGATACCTGTATCATGAGAATGAAAAAACAAGCACCACATGTACTCACCATCAAATC
>NW_012143079.1:1675603-1682247 GCF_000956105.1 Propithecus coquereli | reverse complement strand
TAGATGAAATGTTGTAAGGAAAATCTTGTTTCAACTTCATTGGCATTACACAGACAATGTCTGCTATAAGAACTGTGTCTGAACCATTGCTTTAGGCCAGAAAATTACGATAATAAGGGGAATGAGGATATGATCAGTATATGTGCAAACGACACCTGCAGATCACACAGAACAGGTGATTGGGAAACCTAGTTGAATATTACACTCATGCAAAAGCACTCGCACACACACACATGGTGATAAATGTAATTTGGCTGTAAAGAATGTCCAATGGTAATCAACTCAAGGACTCTTTGACAGCCAGAAGAAACTTTGCATTATACAATTTCCAACTATAGGCAAATAACACATCTTTAGGTGTATTGTCATCACTACAAGGACCACATAATGTCCATGATGGCAGAAATGTTTGCCTTTTTACATTGCTATACCCCTAGTGCCAAGAACAGTACTAGAAATGAGGTATGTACTCAAAATAATATTTGTTGTAAGAATGAATGGCATAGGCTATAAACATTAGCCACATTGACTGGAAATAGTTTAAATTAAAACATACATCTTGTAATTCAAGCATAGAACCCAGTGTCTGGAAAGATTTGGGAAATGTAGAAAATGTAGAACTAAGACTATGATTGTGAGGGGTTTAAGCAAGAACATAATATGATCCCCAGAACTCGGAGTTCAAGGCCACAGCAGAAGAAGCAGCACCGTTGATTTGGTAGTTAATTATACAAACTATTATTCCAGGGACATTTCTGATAGTATAATTAAAATTAAAAAGCTTAAATTTGGTACAAAGACCCAATATTTATACAAATGTTTCAGCAGCAATGCAGGACATGATTTTGAATGAGATAACATGTTTTCCCAATAGCTTTCATGAGCTACTCAGATGGGCACCTGACACTTTTTGTTGGTTAAGACAAGTGACTTACATATCCCTTGACAATATACTTGTGTTCTTCGAACATGAGACTCAGGACCCTGACTGTACTCACAAAGGTGAGAGCAAAGGTAGAAGACCAATGAATAGTAGAAGACTTGGGTTTTCTGGGAGAAATGAAAATTGTATTCCAATTAAGTTAAATTATGTGAGGAAACTGAGCAGTTTGGAAAGATAAAGTATATTCACGTCCAGGGATTATTAATTAAAGTACCACATTAGAAAAGAAAAAGAACATTTGAGTGCAGGTGTCTTTTTTATAGAGCGACTTTTGTTCTTTTGGGTAGATGCCCAGTTCGCAATTGCAAAGATGCGGAAACAACCCAAGTGTTCATCAATACATGAGTGGATTAATAAAATGTGATATATGTATACCATGGAATACTATTCAGCTTTAAGAAACAATGGTGATATAGCACCTCTTGTATTCTCCTGGATGAAGTATCCCAAGAACGGAAAAACAAGCACCACACGTACTCACCATCAAATTGGTATTAACTGATCAACACTTAAGCGCACATATAAGAATAACATTTATTGGATGTTAGGCAGGGGGAGGGGGAAGGGGGAGGAAGGGATGAGCACATGCACAAACAATGGGTGTGATGCGTACCACCCAGGGGATGGACATGCTTGAAGCTTGGACTTGGTGGGGGGGGGGGGCAAGGGCAACATATGTAACCTAAACATCTGTACCCCCATAATATGCTGAAATAAAAAAAAAAGAAGTTGTTAACTCATTCAACGATCTTCTAAACCCCCACATTCAGCAAAATTCTGTTGAAAACAAATTTGAAGCAGTCTCATGGAAACAGAAGCCTGGACAATCACAGCCCTGTTTTTGCCCACTTTTGTGTACAACTCTTTTTTTTCCAAAGCTATTTATCAGGAAAAAAAATTATTATTATGAAATATTTATTATTTCAGCATATTATGGGGATACAAATGTTTACGTTGCATATATTGCTTTCACCCCGCCTGAGTCAGAATTTCAACCATGTCCATCCCCCAGATGGTGCACACCACACCCATTAGGTGTGAATATATTCATCCCCTCCTCCCACCTTACACCTGCCTGACAGCTGATGAATGTTACTACTATATGTGCACATAAGTATTGATCAGTTAATACCAATATGATGGTGAGTACATTTGGTGCTTGTTTTTCCATTCTTGTGATACTTCACTTAGTAAAACGGGCTCCAACTCTAGCCAGGATAATACAAGAGGTGCTAGATCACCATTGTTTTTTGTGGCTAAATAGTACTCTATGGTATACATGTAAAACATTTTATTAACCCATTCATGTATTGTTAGGCACTTGGGTTATTTCCATATCTTTGCAATCATGCATTGTGCTACTACAAACATTTGGGTGCAGATGTCTTTTTATAGAATGTCTTTTTTTCCTTCGGGTAGATGCCCAATAATGGGATTGATGGATCAAATAGTAGTTGTACTTTTAGTTCTTTGAGTATCTCCATATTACTTTCCACAGATGTTGTACTAGTTTACAGTCCCACCAGCATCGTATGAGTGTTCCTGTCTCTCCACATTCACGCCAACATTTATTGTTTTCAGACTTTTTGATAAAAGCCATTCTCACTGGAGTTAAATGATATCTCATTGTGGTTTTTATTTGCATTTCCCTGATGATTAGAGATGTTGAGTATTTTTTCATATGTTTGTTGGCCATTAGTCTGTAAGGAGGTGAAAGACCTCTACAGGGAGAACTACGAAATACTGAGGAAGGAAATAGCAGAGGACGTAAACTGGTGGAAAACCATACCATGTTCACGGGTCGACAGAATCAACATTGTTAAAATATCTATACTACCCAAAGTGATCTACAGATTCAATGCAATCCCTATTAAAATACCAACATCATTTTTCACAGATCTAGAAAAAAATAATGCTACACTTTGTATGGAACCAGAGGAGATCCCATATAACAAAAGCAATCTTAAGCAAAAATAACAAATTGGGAGGAATCAATTTATTAGATTTCAAGCTATACTACAGGCTATAGTAACTAAAACAGCATGGTGCTGGCACAAGAACAGAGACATAGACATAGACATAGACATGGAACAGAACTGAAAATGCAGATATAAAGCCATCCTCATATAGCCATCTAATCTTTGACAAAGCAGACAAAAACATACACTGGGGAAAAGAATCCTTATTCAATAAATGGTGCTGGGAAAATTGGATAGCCACATGTCGAAGACTGAAACAGGATGAGCACCTCTAACCTCTCACAAAGGTCAACTCACAGTGGATAACAGACTTAAACCTAAAGCATGAAGGTATAAGAATTCTAGAAGAAAATGTTGGAAAAACTCTTATAGACATTGGCCTAGACAAAGAATTTATGAAGAAGATCCCAAAGGCAATCACAGCAACAACAAAAATAAATAAAGGGGACCTGATCAAATTGAAAAGCTTCTGCACAGCCAAGGAAACTATAACGAGAGCAAACAGAAAACCTACAGAATGGGAGAAAATATTTGCATGCTACACATCCGATAAAGGGCTGATAACTAGAATCTACATAGAACTCAGGAAAATCAGCAAGAACAAATCAAACAACCCCATTAAAAAGTGGGCAAAGGACATGAACTAAAACTTTTCAAAAGAAGACAGACTAATGGCAAAAAACATATGAAAAAAGGTTTTGAATTAAATAAAGTTCAGAGAGACATTTTTGTGATAAAAATGAATTGCCAACAAAGCTAGAAAACATTTTATAAATTATTACATTATTTCTATAGAGTTTGGTAAATATTTTCTGATCACAATTTAAATTAAATTAGACTGTTGGGGGTGAAAAGATTGAAAATATCCTACAAGATATTTGCATGGGTCTATCGTATTTAAAGTGACAAAGACTGGTAAAGATTGCATTACCCAATGAACCTAGCTTTCTGTGCTCAAGGAAAATCTCACAACACTAAAATTATTTTGTTCTTTAATTCTGTACTAAATTATAAAATCAAAATAAAACCACAGTAGTAGAAGCTCTGATACTGAAAATCTACTTTAAAAGCTATAATAGTTTTCTTATATTTTAGTCATAATAAATAAAATTACATTTTCATAGTAAGTTATACTCCTACAGAAGAATATTTCCTTGAGACACTACTTTCTTATAGTTTGGTACTATGCTATGGGAACAACATAGAGATTCAGAGAAATATAAAGCACTAAGCACCCATAGTTCCCCATGGATCTGTGTCTCTAGGGAAAAAATAGAATTGGTTCTTTAAATCAAGTATTAACATTTTTTAAAGAGTCAGATTGTTAATATTTTTGGCTCTTTGAGCCATGTGGTCTGTGTTATAACTACTTGATTCTGCTGTTGTAACACAATAGCATCCACGGACCATACATCATTATAGGCGTGGCTGTGTTCCAATGAAACTTTATTTACAAGAAGGAGTATTGAGTGAAATTTCACCCATGAGCTATAGATTGTCTATCTCCAATCTATATGAATGTGTCCAAATATGTTGAATCTACATTAAATATTTCCTAGTATTTTGTGAAGGAAAACACAGTGATTAATGGAGTTGTAAGGGAAGATTTGAATTAGAAGATGAAATTGTGCAGGGCTTTAAAGATTGAGAAGATTTGTCCAGGAAAGAGAGAAGGGTGATGACTGAGATCAGGAGGAGAATTAGACAAAAGTGTGGTAATGAAAACCAGATGGCACTGCCATACAATTTGTTCCAGTTGCCAAAGGAAACTTGATTAAGACTAAGGAAGAGTTGATCATGAATATTTCTTTCTACTCAAAGAAGTAAAATATGTGATCCCTGCCATAAGGAATTGCTGGAATTTTACCAGTAACGTAGAACTGCTGTTCTAAGAGTTCTTTCTCCCCTCTCTCCATGGCATTTCCTATTGAAACTGCAGCACCTTGGCAGTGGACATTTGCAGTCTAAGTAAGAAGATCCACTGCCTCAGCCATGGGTATGATTTAGTGGTTACTCAGGAACTATCACAGAATCGATGATTCATTTTCTTCTAAGGCCTGACTCTGGAATTCACTGTTTATAGTAAAAGTAAAGAGGATAAAAGCTCTCCCAGTAGCAGGGGGTGGAAGAGGTTTTGTTCAGCCCAGCGAACAGAGAGGCAGCTGGCCTGAATGCAGAGCACTCAGATTAGATCAGCACAGAGCAGCGCTGCAGCAGCACACTCACAGTGGGGAAAGGTCACTCCTGGGGTAATAAATAACTGGCGGTGGTGTGACTTTTGGAGGAAGCAATCTTTTCTAATACAATTGAGAAAACATTCATCCTTATAGTAATGTCTGAGCAACTGCAGAGAGGAGATAAAAGAAGTTTCAGCAAATAGTAAGTTCTGTGAAATGAGGCACTGGCATGACGAAGACTATTGACCTGTGTTAGAACTCTCCTGGAGTACAGCAGAACAAATGGATGAATAAAGACTGTCTGGGACAGACGAAAAAGACAGCTTCTTTAAACACACAGGGTTTAGGGTTCTCACAAGCCTCTGACCAAGATGGCCATAAAATTCCCCAAATCTTGACTCAAATTTAGACTGGTTTCTTCTTGACTGGAGGCCCTGATCTCCCCATTTCTAGAGCATTTTCTTTTTTATATTGAAATACACAAATTATATTTACATTTATGAGTCCATAATGTTATTCAAACAAAAACAACATTGTAGTTATTAATGTTATTCAAGTGACATCATTGGAGAAAGCTTTGTAAATAAACTCATCATATTGAAAACTTTAAATAGAGAGATGTGTTTAAACATTCATCTCACCTTTGCTACACACCAAACCTGATGATAACAAAATAGTTTGTGAGGGGAAGTTATTCTTCATGGAACCATTCCAGCTAATCAATGAAAATAGAAGTACGCAGTTAGAGTATCGCAAAGAGTATTACATTTTGGAACCCAGAATAAAATGATGGATCAAAGCTGCAATCATCAATGGCTGCTAACATTTGAAAAACAGACATTATATACTTCCTCACAAAAGTATACAACACAACCTATTAGATGTTCTTGCCAAAATTTTAAACCTGAATTTAATTAAACATTGAGATATTGTCAGAGTTGACTTTTTGAGGAGTGTTGCCCCAGTTCTTCAGCTCTTGGCTTGCAAGAATCACTGGTGCAACAGACAAGACAGACACTAATACTTCCACACAAGCAGCTTCTATTGCAGGCTTTTCAACACAGAAATAGAAAGCGAAAGTGCATTTCCTGAGGAGAAATGGGTCTATCTCCGCAGTGGAGATGAGCTGGGGGTTTTATCACACTTCTACTTTTATGTCTATACCTTATGATATGCTAAATCGTGGGTGGAATATTCATTATTTCTCTGGGAAAAGAGTGGAGAGTTCTTAGAGCTAAGATCCCTCCCCATCTTTATCCTTACAGGGTAATTTCCTGGGGTTGTCATGACATTTGTAAACTGTCATGGCCCCAGTGGGTGTGATTTTTATTATGTTATTGTATGGTAATGGAGAAAAGGTTACCTTTGGCCATGAGCTCCTAGTTTCTGTACATGCTCTTGGCCAGGAAAAGTCCCTAACCACAAGTTCCTGTTGTTGAGAGTTTGGTTCTCCATGCTCATTGGCCTCCTCATTTTTGCCCCCCTCCTCTTTTCCTGTGGTTAGTGCTGCCAACCTGCACCTGTCCCCAACAATATTATTGACAG
>NW_012143079.1:1671208-1672823 GCF_000956105.1 Propithecus coquereli | reverse complement strand
TTAGTGTATCTTGTGCTGTTACAGTGTAAGAGAATGGATAAGAGAGTATGAGGATGGGCTTTGTGATATGAGCAGAACTGCTTAAGAAAGCCTCTCAGTTTCTGAGAGTTCCCAATAGGCCATGGAGATCAGGTAGGGAATTGGCTGTGCTGGAAACAATGAGATGAATATATACCATGAGCTAACTAAACCAGAGAATTCCTCATGCCTGGCTTGGTAGAAATGGTGTGGACTATGTAGTTCTCAAATCAGAAATCCCCTTCGATCATACGATACTCGGACTTGAGAATGACATGTCATTCTAACAAATGTGTGACTGTATTTAACCTATGTATCCTGCAAAAGTCCTGAGATGATGGTACTAAAATTAAATTTGTGAGATTGTGGTTTCTGCTACTAGACGGTCCAACACAGTTTAAGAATTAAAACTAGATTATCCAGAGCCATGTTTTCCAGAGAATAAACTTATTTCACTTATTTTGTGAGATTTGTCCTGATCAAAAGGTTTAGGGTTAAAAAGCGTTGGGAAATGCTTGAAAACATACATCACCTTTTTAAATTTCACGTAACACCCATAACATGGAGCAGCATATTGGTATCACATGAAACACATTTCAGAAGAATTGATCCAGAGGAATGTGTAGGCTACATATTTCTTCATTGTATTTCTGTCTGCAGTAAGATTCTTTTTTATAGCTGAGGAAAGCACATTGGAGAAATAATATTTGAAGATTTAAAATCGATAAGAAATTTTATTCTTCTAAACTATAGTTGATTTATTCTTTTCCAAAATACATTGGATATCTGTAAGAAAAGAGAATTTATGCTAATAAATTAAAATAAAATGTGGAAAAATGGAGATTATTTCCTAGCATTTGACTGAGGTTCATCCAGATATTCATGAGAGATGCATTTACTGCAATAATTCATCAGATATACCTGCTCTTGCTTAAACATAGTCTTTTAGAGGTCATTTTATTTACAAATCTGTCCAGACATCAGAACATTTAAAACAGGAAAAAAAGGGACAGAAAACAATATTTTAAAATAATTTTTATTACAGCTGTTCCCTAGTTATAGTTTTAAAATCATAACTGGTAAACCACGTATAAAAATAGCATAATTTCTGATATATGTCCTTACAGTTTTCACTTTTAGAGGTTGTATTCCTGTAATAATTTCAATCAGGCAACATAAAAATCATTATATGTGACATGAGAATATGTGTGTTATTTGTGAGTGAGGACACATAGGTGAAATGATTATTAATATTCTAACTTCAAAAATATGTTGAAAAATTGTGGAAAAGAAAACAAAATCATCTTGATTTTTTAATATCCATAAATTGCAATAATTTTTTAATATATTCATCGAAAAATAGTCCTGATATATTTTATAGTAGCAATGCAATATAGAGAATAGTGAGACAGAAAAACGGAAACTGCTTAAAATTCAAATCAGATTAACCTTAATAATTAAGTTGTTATAAAAAGGACATAAAGATCACTCCTTGTATGCAAAAATATTTCCTCATTATATTAAGATAAGAATATAGTCATCATGTTTATGCATGCTTCAGAGTATAGAATATAGAAAAGAGCTATATTCATTTATA
>NW_012143079.1:1667128-1668184 GCF_000956105.1 Propithecus coquereli | reverse complement strand
AATTAATATTTTGGGAGCTAGTTTCTTCCACACACGTAAACAAACCTGCATGCCATAAGTGGTTCTTTGGTGCAGCATCTTTACTCTAGCGGCTGGTCTCATTGTTTATACAATCGCTACGCACAGCATTGCTTTCATCTTAACTTTTTATTTAATTCTGTGAGTCTGTGAGATGAAGAGGTACATGGAGCAAAGTCCAAAAGGCTCCTGAATATAGGAACTCCTGTCCCTGTGGAGTTGGGATGCACCACCCTCCTTGCAGGTAGATATGTTCACCAGCCCAGAAGCTCTCCAAACCCCATAGTTTAGGGATTTATGTGGAGACTTCATCATGTGAGCGTAACTGATTAAATCTTCAGCCCTTCTCCCGTCCTCAGAGGAAGAAGATTATGACTAAAAGTCCCAAGCTTGTATCATGGCTTGGTCTTTTTGGTCACCAGACCCTATCCTGAAGCTATCCAGGAGCCCACCAAGAGTTACCTCATTAAAAAGAAAGATGCTCCTATAACTCAGGAAATATCAAAGAATTTAGAAGTTCTGAGTAAGATGCTTTTATCACCCCATCGCTCAGGAAATTGTAAATTTTAAGAGTCCTGTGTTAGAACCAGGATTAGATATCAGACATGCATTTCTTGCAATATCACATATCCGTAATCTCTCTAGCAGATGGTTGTCCAGCCACCCCTTGATGTTCTCTCCAAAACATGCTTTCTTACTATTTTGCAATATAGAGAGGCTGATAATTTTCCCAACCTTTAAGTTCTGGTTCATTTTTTGCTTAACAGTTTCTTCAATTTACCTCTTGCCTCTCATGATTTACTATAAGCAGCCGCAATAAACCAGGACACATTTTCAACACTTCGTTTAGAAATATCCAAGTTCATCACTTAAAGGTTCTGCTTTCCCTAAAACACTAGTACATAACTTTTGTCACTTTATAACCGGGATCACTATTCCTCCAGTTTCCCTTAACATGTTTTGCATTTCTGTTGAACACCTCAACAGAAGCACCTTTAACATTCGTATTTCTACTGATATTCCATTCATGATGATACA
>NW_012143079.1:1665335-1667078 GCF_000956105.1 Propithecus coquereli | reverse complement strand
TTACAATAGTTTTTTTTCAAATAAAGTATATTTTAAATCCACTTTAGGTAGTAAAAATACATAAACTTCAAAATTTTGTCTTACATGCTGCTTGGTCAATGTGTAAAGTATATTAAACACCTGCTTCAGACTATGAAAGAAAAAAAACACCATACTAACTACAGGCAAGTCAATATTAGTAAATATTTCTAAACTAATGATAGCCTCCTAGACACAGTAAGAATTAATAGGAAAATTGTTTTATCAGACAGTGGGCTTCACTACAGATCTTGAGTTTGAGTTTTTCTGTTAAAAAAATATTTGCCACAGTACCAATTTGAATCTCTCTGGAAATAGTAATGAATTATAATTTCATAGTGAGCATGTTTTTCAGTATGTGTATGGGGGAGAGTGGAAAATGTATCAATCCAGAACTGGCATAATTAAAAGCATAATGCCAATAGTGGCAATGTATAAATATTTTCAGAAATCCCTTCCATTAAATCTAATGTGTGGAAAATATATGCAATCTTAGTTTTCATTGCCTTTCTTATGTTACAAAAAGAATATCTGGAGGCAATCCAGTGACTAAAATATTTTATTCCTTTTAAAGAACAGACACCACAGGAGTTATTGCAACATATTTTCCTTTTTGTGTTGCCAATAAACATATTTTTGTTCATTTTGTTTTGGCACCACCAAGAAAAAAATGTTATCGTTTTTCATAAAGTTTTACAATTAAACAAGTTTTGTATAAAAAGAATGTGCAAAGGGTAAACTGATAATTTTAAGTTAAATACCAACATGACGCCTGTAATCACAGCTGCTCTGGAGGCTGAGGCAGAAGGATCACTGGAGCTCAGCATTTTGAGGTTGCAGTGAGCTATGATCATGCCACTGCACTGTAGCTAAGGAGACAGAGTGAGATCATGTCTCAAAAAAAAAAAAAATTGATTACAAATGAATAATTTATGTGAATATTCATTTAAGAATTTCTTATTGTCCTGTATGTGTGAAAACGTTATCTAAGTTTGCCTAATTGCTCAAGAGCTGTAGAATTTTTAATTACATATTTGTCATATGAAAATAAATGTACATATGGATAAAATATCAGAAGAATGTACCAAAATGTATGAGATGGAGATAAAGACACTATTGTTTCCATAGTAACAATATGTTTAGCCAGATGCTGTAGCACTATGGTAAGTGAAGGGAAAAAATATGGAGTACATAGAAAATATAAATTTACACAATTAAAAGATTCATACTGATAAAGTTAGCACCTTACTATGACAACTCACATTGTCTTAATTCTGTTTGGAATTAGGACACTGTTTATTTTTATAGTTTGGTTTATAAAGAACTAGAGAGGTCTATTGTGCCAAATTTTATGAACACTGTTGTCATTTTTTAAATATGCTTGTCTGGTCTCTATAATGTTTTTGTAATGATTAAATAAAATGAGATAATTTTGATAAAGTACTCCGTAAATTGTAAAGAGCTACACAAATTCATCATTAGATCCTTTCAAATCTTGATAATAAAAGTCTGGCACTTATCTTGTGAATTCACATAAAAGAGTCTTTGTATAAAATTAAGTCATTTAGTTCATTTTATTTTGCACCAGAAGGTGATTTCCTTAACGTTTTTTCCCCAAATATTTAAGTCCAGATTTCATATTTTTACACTAGAAAAACTCAAAATTAATACATAGCTTACATTAAGAATGTAATAGAAACAAGAACAGAGTGAGGCTGTGGCCTG
>NW_012143079.1:1652293-1654920 GCF_000956105.1 Propithecus coquereli | reverse complement strand
TTTTCAGGAGTTCGCATATCTTTTATATGGTTCTCGATCTCTTTTACTTAATTCATAAAAAAGGTAATGACCATATCCAAAAGAAAAATATCCACTTTAGAAAACGACTACTTTATTTATCTTTTTCAAGCTGTATTCTGACCATTCTGTTTTATAAATTCAGATCTGATCCATTTTAGTACTTAGACATAGAGTAGTATTTATTACTTTTCAGATACAGGATGCATTTTCAGGAGTTCGCATATCTTTTATATGGTTCTCTCTGTCCCTCTTCCACTTGTTAATATATACCTAGTATTTGAGCCCTAGGTTAAATGTAATATTTATGTGATGCTCTCTCTGAAAGAGCTCATTAAATTTCTTTCTCCTCTGAAATTTTACATATTCACACATCTCATTTAATCTCTATAATAAACCTACTCGGTAAATATAAACAATTCCCACTTTGTAGATGAGAAAACAAAATCACAGAAATTATAGAACTTTCTCAGTGTCATTCAACAACAACAAAATATATGCATTGAAGGTTGTTTTCATTTAAGCCAGTTTCATTGAAAATTCTTGCTCTTTCCACTCTCTAAACTGCCATGTTACATCTCTCCCTCTCTCTTTGACCTCTTCTACGCTTAATGGATTGCTTTCTAGTTCCATGCCTGTGTATCTTTCTCAGTAACTTATTGGCGTGCTCTTTGTGGGCAGAAAACATATTTTGTGGTATTTACAGACCCAGCTCTCAGTGGATTTTCTGGCACACAGTAGGTGCCAAATGAATATTTATTAATCTGACCCAGAGAAAGACTATTTGTCTAGAAGCACTCCCCTGTTTAATTCTATGGACTAGTGTCTTTTGCTATTTTTGAAGACTTTCCAAGAAACAAATTACTTGTAAATGCACACATTATTCCATTTTGCCATGCCTGGAAGGATTATGCATAGCCCTGTGACTAATATAATCAAGGTAGTGTAACTTAAAGGATTCACTGACTGGTAGAGCTTGAGAAATCATTTGGCAACCTTAACTTAGCTAGCTGATATGAACTAATACATTTAATAGTTCTGTCAGAATGCCTAGGTACTTCTCTGAGAGAAGCTACAGGAATTTTCATACATCAAGAGTAATAGATATAATTTATTACTGTTTCTATAATGTCTTGAAAAATATAAGTCATACTGAACTTCAGGGATTCTTATCAGTTGTATTCAATGACTATTACCATGCAATTGAGAAATATAAAAAGAACATCTTTAAGTATAGTTGAACTCCACAGTTAGCTGCATATCAAGTCATTTACACTTTTTGTCAGCTTCCTGGAGTATAGCAATATTGTTTCCTGCCATCAACAGATGGAGTCTCAGTGTGAGAACTGCTACTGTAAAACCTGCAATATGTCAGGTTAAAGATTAAGTGAAATCAATGTTAGAGGGTGCTACATATTATAAATTAAAATTATATGTAGTGTGCCAATAATAAGCTTCATGAATTTACTTATTAAATAACAAAGATTTATGACAAAAACTTCAATATAGATATGGTGCTCTATGAAAACAAACTTATATCCCTGATGTGAGTGACAGATGCTACAGAAGCTGCACAACATCATGCTTCTCTGCTTTTCAAATTAAAGATGTACAAAACAAGAACATTTTTATGGGTTGCTGTTAAGGTTGATGGACCAAGAAATTGACAGCTTTTAAAATATTTTAAGTCCATATAATTGTGCATATTAACATCAAGAATTTTTTCTTCCCTCTTTTTCCAGATAAATGGCTTAATCTCAAACAGCATTGTCTTGAAATTCACAAATTGTAATAGGCAAATTGCTTGAAATATACGAGACCAAGATACATATTTTATATTTGAGTTTAAACTCAAATATCTTTATAATTATGGAAAAGATTATGTTGCCAAGTTAGATGCAAAATGCAAACAAATCAGCGATTTTGCTCATTATTTTCATGATCCAATCAATAAAGAGACACAGGTATAACAAAGGGAAGTCTGACATATACCTTCCTTCACATACCAGATATAAGATCTTTGGCCCTGAGCAATGCGTGGGATGTCTAACAGGCAGTACAGGTTACTTTACACAGCATGAAACAGCTCTACTTTATATCCCAGATTTTGCATAGCTTATGTAATATTCTACAGAAAGCCATATGTTATAAATCTATATATCCTAGGTTTGTTTTACGTAAGCAATGCTACACCAAGGACATCCCGCTCAAAGCATTTCATAACAAGGCCTCTTCATCTAAAAGAATTTTTGCCTATATATAGCAGCTAGATTATTAGCGACTTTGTTTTTTTATAATTTCAGAATATTATGGGGGTATGAACATTTTGTTACATATAATGCCTTTGTCTCACCCAAGCCAGAGCTACAGGTGTGCCCTTCCCCCATACATTGTGCTCTGCACACATTAGTTGTGAGTTTACCCACCTGCACCATACCCCTCCCACCTGACTGGCATCTGATGAATATTACTTCCACGTGAGCACCTTAGTGTTGATCAGTTAGCACCAATGTAATGGAGAGTACATGCGGTGCTTGTTTTTCCGTTCTTGTGATACTTCACTTTGAAGGATGGGATCCATCTTTATCCAGAATACTATAAGAGGTGCT
>NW_012143079.1:1646014-1650793 GCF_000956105.1 Propithecus coquereli | reverse complement strand
TTTAATTTTATTTAATGCTATCATGTGCCGTGTCTTTGATTTGATTTTTGGCTTAATTGTTATTGGCATATGTGAATGCCACTGATTTGTGTGCATTGATTTTGTGTCTGGAGACTTTCCTGAATTCACTTATCAATTCCAGGAGTCACTTGGTTGAATCCTTGGTATTGTCTAGATATAATATCATATCATATGATTGGCAAAGAATGACAGTTCGACTTCTTCTGCCCCCATTTGGACAGACTTAATTCCCCTCTCTTGTGTGATTTCTCTGGCAAGGACTTTCAGCACTATGTTGAATAGAAGTAGAGATAGTGGGCAATCTTGGGTGGTTCCAGTTCTGATCAGAAATTCTTTCAACTTTTCCCTGTTCAGTATGATATTGGCTGTGGGTTAATTATATATGGTTTTAACAATTTTAAGGTATGACCCATCCATGCCTATTTTGTTAAGAGTTTTTGTCATAAAAGTGTGCTGGATTTTGTCAAATGCTTTTTATGCGTCAATTGAGAGAATCATATGGTCTTTGTTCTTGCTTTTATTTATGTGGTGTATTGCATTTATAGATTTGCATATGTTGAACCATCCTTGCATCTCTGGGATAAAGCCCACCTGGTCATGATGAATTATTTTTTTGTGTTGTTGGATTCAGTTTGCTAAAATTTTGTTGAGGATTTTTGCATCTATATTCATGAAATTGGTCTGTAGTTTTCTTTTTTTGTTGTGTCCTTTCCTGGCTTTGGTATAAAGGTAATATTGGCTTCATAGAATCAGTTGGGAAGGATACCATCCTTCTCAATGTTGTGTAATAATTTCTGTAGTATGGGTATGAGTTCTTCTTTGTAAGTTTGGTAAAATTCAGTTTTGAACCCATCTGGTCCGGGCCTTTATTTTGTTGGAAAATTTTTAATTGCTACTTCAATTTCTGTACTTGATATTGGTCTGTTCAGGCATTCTATTACTTCCTGATTCAGCCTAGGGAAGTTGTGTGTTTCTAAGAATTTGTCCATTTCCTGTATATTTTGTAGTTTTGGGGTACATAGATTTTTATAGTTTTCAAAGATAACGTTTTATATTTCCGTGATGTCTATAGTGACCTCTTCTTTTTCATTTTTAATTGAGCTTATTAGAGTCCTTTCCTTTCTAGTTCTTGTCAACCTAGCAAGAGGGCTGTCAATTTTGTTTATCTTTTCAAAAAACCAACTTTTGATTTTATTAATCTTCTGTATATTTCTTTTGTTCTCGATTTCATTTAGTTCTGCTCTGATGTTAGTTATTTATTTTCTTCTGCTAGGTTTAGGATTGATTTCTTTTCCTTTTCTAGTTTCTTGAGATGGTTATTAGTTTGATTTGTGAACTTTCTGTCTTTTGGATGTGGGCATTTAATGGTATTAGTTTTCCTCTCAGGAATGCTTTTGCTGTATCTCACAGATTTTGATAACTTGTGTCCCCATTATCATTTAGTTCAAAGAATCTTTTGATTTCCATCTGGATCTCCCCCTTCACTCAATAATCATTCAGCAACAGATTGTTTAATTTCCATGACTTTGTGAAGTGATGAGTGTTCCTGCTGGAATTGAACTCTAATTTTATTACACTCTGGTCTGAGAAGATACATGATATAATTTCTATTTTTTAAAAAATTTTTGAGTTCTGATTTGTAGCCTAGGATATGATTGATTTTAGAGAAAGTTCCATGAGCTGATGAGAAGAATTTATATTCGGCTTTATTCAGGTGGAATGTTCTGTAGATATCTGTTAGACCCATTTGTTCTAGAGCTCTGTTTAAGTCCATTGTTTCTTTGCTTATTTTCTTCTTGGAGGATCTGTCCAGTTCAGTCAGTGGGGTGTTGAAATCCCCAGCTACTGTGGTATTATTCTTTATCGTGTTATCTTGATCAAACAGGATTTGCTTTATGTATCTGGGTGCTCTTGTGTTGGGTACATAAATATTAAGCATTGTTAAGTCTTCTTATTGGATTTTTCCATCCACTGCTGTATAGTGACCACCCCTGTCTTTCTTTACTTTTGCTGTTTTAAAGTTTAAGTTATCTGATATAAGAGTAGTTACCCCAGCTGTCTTTTGATTTCCATTTGCCTGGAAGTTTGTTTCCCAACCCTTCACCTTGAGTCTAAAAGCATCTTTGTGGGTAAGATGCATTTCCTGGAGACAGCAGATACTTGGCTTGTATGTTTTGTTTTGTTTTGTTTTGTTTAAACCACTCACCCAGTCTATGTCTCTTCAGAGGATAATTCAAGCCATACACATTTATTGAGAGAATTGATATCTGGGGTAGATTTCTGTTCATACTGTTGGATAAATTCTTATTGTTTTGTTTTATTGAGACATTGTGAAATCAGGGTTCTGGACTTTAACTCTAGAGTGATTTTACATTGATGGGTGTCCATTGCACTGTTCAGTGTGTAATGCAGACCTCAGAACTTCCTGTAGGGCGCGAATTCCATCAGTGATTGCTTGTCTGGAAAAGTCTTTATTTCTCCCTCATATATGAAGTTTAGCTTTTCCAGGTAAAGAATTCTAGGTTGTTCTATTTTAGAAGATTTAGGATGGGCCCCTAGTTCCTTTTGGCTTGTAAGGTTTCAGTTGAAAAGTCTTCAGTTAGTCTGGTAGGTTTTCCTTTGTAGGTTATCTGCTGTTTTCATCTTACTTCTCGAAGGATTGCTTCTTTCGTGTTTACTTTGGCCAACCTAATAACTATGTGACGTGGTGATTGCCTTTTCACATTGAATCTCCTGGAAGTTCTGTGTGCTTCTTGAACCTGGATATCTAGATTTCTGGCCAGGTCAGGTAGGTTTTCCTCCATTATTCCAATAAATAGATTTTCCAGCCCTCGTGTATTTTCTTCTTCTCTCTCTGGGATACCTATAATTTTTATGTTTGGTTTCTTTATGTAATCCCACATTTCTTGCATGTTTTGTTCATGTCTCTTGCTTCTGCATTCTATTTCTTCATCTGATTTATTTAGCACATAGGCATTATCTTCAAGTTCTGAGATTCTTTCCTCTGTGTGATCCAACCTATTCTTAAGATTTTCCATTGTGTTTTGTGGTTCCTTGAATGTCTCTTTCATTTCCAGTATTTCTGTTTGGTTCTTTCATAATATTTCAATTTCTTTAGAGAATTTTTCATTCATTTACCATATCCTTGTGGCTTCTTTGTGTTGCATTTCTATTTTCTCTTCAATTCCATTGAGTTTTCTTACAATCCATATTCTAAATTCTTCCTCTGTCATTTTAATCATTTCATTTAAGTTGATATCCATTGTTGAGTATCTAATGATTTCTTTTGGAAGTGACTTTTCTCTCTGATCTTTCATGATGCCTGTGTTTTTTCGTTGATTCTTTCTCATCAGACTTCTTGGTTAAGAACTGGGGGTGCTAGGACTGGTTTATTGCTCTCTCTCCAAGTCCCCAAGGGTTGTTCCTTGACAGTGCTGGGGAGAGGTGAGCTGGTTCTGTATTGCCTTAGGGATATTTTAGCAAGTTGGGTTACCTCTAACCTGTTGTCTTCACCTCTTGCCAGTGGAGACTAGTGAGTTGGTCCCCCTGCTTAAGTCCCAAGCTGGTGGATTACACTTGTGGGCATGGCTCCACTGTCCTCTAATTGCTTGAGATGGAAGACACTGTGGTAAGCTATGGGGTTACACTCTCTGCCATTGATTGTAGTTTGTGTGGAGGAGCCTGTTATCAAAGTAATCTGATGTCTCTGTGGTAGGCTCTGGTCCCTCGGATGGGGTATACAAATGCCCCAATCTTTGAGGGAGGCCTTGCCACTTCCAAGAGTTGCTTGGACCCTTTTTCCCCTTAAGGTGGGTGTAGGGGCAAGATAGATGGCAGTTGGTGTGTGCAAGCCTGGGTGTGTGTGCTTCTGTGGTTGCCTGACTTGCCACTAGGGGGAGCCACTAATGTGTTATCCAGGGCTCTTTGAACACATTTGGAGGGCAGCTCTTGATGTGAGAGGTCAGTTGGTGCAATTGCTGAGGTCTATGGCCAGGTTGTTCCTTCCCTGTCCACAAACCCCAATGCTGATGACCGCCCAGACCCAGAGAGCAAGCCTTGGAGTTATGTTCTTATTAGATGGCCTAAGCTAGTCCAGTGGGCCAAATCAACAGGTTGCTGACTATTTCTTTGGTTCCAGGGTCCCAGAAATTCAGGTCTGCCACACAAAGTGGCTTTCCTCCCTCCTACCCACCTCCTAGGGCGGGGTCCGCCCTTCTTGGCACAAAAGTCCACGGACTGGGGAGGGGTGTTTCCAGAAGTCACTGAATGTGGCAGCATCTCTGGGCTGGGGACTCCAAAGATGGCAGCTGCCCACTCCTGTAGAACTGGTGTTGTGGGTAAGCACTCAAGGGTCAGCTGACACCCATCTAGCAAGCGGAATCAACAGGCCATCAACTATTTTTCAGCACCAAAGTCCCACAAAGTCACAGCTGCACAGACAAAGTGACTTTTCTAGCTTCTCCCCACCTCCAAGGACAGAGGCCACTGTGCCCTGCAGGAAAGTCCCTGCACTGGGGTGGGGTGGTGCCTGAAATTGCCACCTCTGCAGCGTCTGCAGGCTGGGCACCCCAAAGGTGGTGACCACGCACCTCTGGAGAGCTAGAGTTGGGGGCATCCTCTTAAAAGTTGGTAGAATCTGGACCGGGGGCTGAATCAACAGGCCACCAGCTGTTACTTTGGCATCACAGTCCCACAGTCTCACATCTGCCTAACAGAAGGCCTTGCTCTTTTTGTTCCACCCTGAGCCAGCTGAATCGC
>NW_012143079.1:1643614-1645189 GCF_000956105.1 Propithecus coquereli | reverse complement strand
GTTTGCATTTGCTTGCCACTATGCAGAGCTGGCATCATAGATAAGCAACCATTGCAGTCACATAAAATCCCACTTAGAAGGAGCTTAATGCTCTGTGGTTACCATCTTGAAATTTTTAACAATTACATTTGATTTTGTTTTCTGTATATAAAGTCTCATGGGACAGTGAAGCATATGCCCGGGGCTTGGAGTGTTAACTCACAGGTGGGCTGTGCCCCACTGGCTCCCTGCCTTCCTGGGTCTGGTTTTCAGATGTCTATTTCCTGATCCTTGGTGTCCCAGTCTCTGCCCTACTTCTCTCTCCACCAGCAGCCTATAACTCTGCCACTCTTTGCCCCTCTCAGAGTCTGAGTGTGAGCTCAGGAAAAGTTGGGGTCAGGTGTGAGTCCTGATGAGTCTTGGGGAGGAACAAGGGAATATGAGGCAGCACCACTGCATATTTCACATTCTACAGAAGAAATGGTGGGGGGGTTCTTGACCACACCCAATCCAGGTACCAATCACGTTGTATAGCATAACCTAATAATCTCAGGAAGCCGTTGCCAACTTGAAGGCTGTACAAAAGCAACAACCAAAGTGCTGGGATTATCAGAACCTGAAAGCTTGGAGGAGAGGCTCCAAAGTTCTAAGATTTAGGACTCAGAGGGGCCATCTAGCTGATGATAACATCTGTGGAGCTTGGAGGGTAGGAGTGGTTTCACAGAGGTGGTATTCAGACCAGGCAAAAGCCACTGCTAGAGGGAAAACTTGTAGGAATAGCAGGTACACTGGAAGAAGCATGCCCTTTCTGCCTTCTTGGACTTCAAGTCTCCATCTAAAGCCACCAAATAGCAAAATATAACAAAGAGCTCTCTCTCAAAGAGGAAGGTGGTGTGGGATTTGGGTGGAACAACACCTTCATGTCCAAACCATCTGTAGCCTCAGTGATTCTATTCATACTTGCATTGACTGCTATAGTTTTTCATTAACTTTTGCAAATAGGACATGGAAGTATTACATGCTGTGCAATGAATAGACTGTTCCATATGAAATGTATAGAAGCAAACTAATTTCTCCATAGTAGTTAGGATCACTCACACCAGCCGCTATGGTAACCTCCTTCTTTGCCTTTGGGTAGTGGCATAAGGAAACTAAAATTGATAGGTGTTTCTCTTCACTTTTGTTGCTGTTTTTGACTTCTAGAATTTTCTTTATTTTTTCTTAAAATTTCTATATCTCTACTTACATTACCCATCTGTTTTCTCTCATTACTCACTTTGCTCCACTAGATCCCTTAGCATGGTAATTACAGTTATTCTAGATCCTATCTGATAATTTCATCATCTGTGTGATACCTGAGTCTAGTTGTCATGTTTTCTTTTTCCATTCAGATTGTATTTCTGTTGTTTTTTTTACCATGACTTGCGATTTTTTATTACAAGCTGAACGTGAAGTATTGGGTAATAGGAACTGAGATAAGTAGGTATTTAGCATAAAATTTTATGTTCATTTCAGTAGGAGTTGGGTTGGGTATAAAGTTTTCTGTAGCTGTAGGTGCCATCATCAAATTCCTCTACTGTCCTTGTTTTTGTCTCC
>NW_012143079.1:1642007-1643564 GCF_000956105.1 Propithecus coquereli | reverse complement strand
AGTTTGGTAAAATTCAGTTTTGAACCCATCTGGTCCGGGCCTTTATTTTGTTGGAAAATTTTTAATTGCTACTTCAATTTCTGTACTTGATATTGGTCTGTTCAGGAATTCTATTACTTCCTGATTCAGCCTAGGGAAGTTGTGTGTTTCTAAGAATTTGTCCATTTCCTGTATATTTTGTAGTTTTGGGGTACATAGATTTTTATAGTTTTCAAAGATAACGTTTTATATTTCCGTGATGTCTATAGTGATCTCTTCTTTTTCATTTTTAATTGAGCTTATTAGAGTCCTTTCCTTTCTAGTTCTTGTCAACCTAGCAAGAGGGCTGTCAATTTTGTTTATCTTTTCAAAAAACCAACTTTTGATTTTATTAATCTTCTGTATATTTCTTTTGTTCTCGATTTCATTTAGTTCTGCTCTGATGTTAGTTATTTATTTTCTTCTGCTAGGTTTAGGATTGATTTCTTTTCCTTTTCTAGTTTCTTGAGATGGTTATTAGTTTGATTTGTGAACTTTCTGTCTTTTGGATGTGGGCATTTAATGGTATTAGTTTTCCTCTCAGGAATGCTTTTGCTGTATCTCACAGATTTTGATAACTTGTGTCCCCATTATCATTTAGTTCAAAGAATCTTTTGATTTCCATCTGGATCTGCCTCTTCACTCAATAATCATTCAGCAACAGATTGTTTAATTTCCATGACTTTGTGAAGTGATGAGTGTTCCTGCTGGAATTGAACTCTAATTTTATTACACTCTGGTCTGAGAAGATACATGATATAATTTCTATTTTTTAAAAAAATTTTGAGTTCTGATTTGTAGCCTAGGATATGATTGATTTTAGAGAAAGTTCCATGAGCTGATGAGAAGAATTTATATTCGGCTTTATTCAGGTGGAATGTTCTGTAGATATCTGTTAGACCCATTTGTTCTAGAGCTCTGTTTAAGTCCATTGTTTCTTTGCTTATTTTCTTCTTGGAGGATCTGTCCAGTTCAGTCAGTGGGGTGTTGAAATCCCCAGCTACTGTGGTATTATTCTTTATCGTGTTATCTTGATCAAACAGGATTTGCTTTATGTATCTGGGTGCTTTTGTGTTGGGTACATAAATATTAAGCATTGTTAAGTCTTCTTATTGGATTTTTCCATCCACTGCTGTATAGTGACCACCCCTGTCTTTCTTTACTTTTGCTGTTTTAAAGTTTAAGTTATCTGATATAAGAGTAGTTACCCCAGCTGTCTTTTGATTTCCATTTGCCTGGAAGTTTGTTTTCCAACCCTTCACCTTGAGTCTAAAAGCATCTTTGTGGGTAAGATGCATTTCCTGGAGACAGCAGATACTTGGCTTGTATGTTTTGTTTTGTTTTGTTTTGTTTTGTTTAAACCACTCACCCAGTCTATGTCTCTTCAGAGGATAATTCAAGCCATACACATTTATTGAGAGAATTGATATCTGGGGTAGATTTCTGTTCATACTGTTGGATAAATTCTTATTGTTTTGTTTTATTGAGACATTGTGAAATCAGGGTTCTGGACTTTAACTCTAGAGTGATTTTACATTG
>NW_012143079.1:1632289-1633577 GCF_000956105.1 Propithecus coquereli | reverse complement strand
GTGCTTTCATAATTTCCTCTTCTTCTTTTATGTTCAACATTTGACTATGATGTGTCTAGGTATGGAATTTTTTGTATTTAAAATGTCTACAGTTGATCAGTCTTGGAAATGTAGCTTGATGCTTTAAACTCAAATTTTGGGAATGTTTGGCCTTTGTTTCTTTAAATCAATCTCTCAGTGTCTCTCTCTGTCTCTCTGTCTCTCTCTTTCTCTTCCTTCTTTCTCAGTACCACATTTCTCACTATTTTGTTTCTTTTCTGCTGATCAGACAATTCCTACTGATCTCTTTTGAAGTTCATTGACTCTTTTATTTCTATTATCTCCAATCTGCTATTAGGTCTATCCAGAAATTTTAAATTTCAGAGACAGTATTTTTTCATTTCTATATTTTCCATTTGGTTCTTATATATACTATTCACTAAATGCTTTAATTTTGTCAGGGATTAAATCGCTAAAGTTACTGGTGGACTTTCTTGACTCTTTCAATGTGATTTTAATTTTTGTTGAGATTGCCTTATTTTTATTTTTTATGTCTTTAGTCATTTTTTTTCCTTATCCAAGGGCAGTATCCTTACTGCTAAGGCATGGGCTTTCTGAGGTCACTAGTGAATGCACAACGTGCCTAGTGAGGTCTCTCTAGCCAGGCTGGGGTGGAAGGGCGCACCAAAAGGGCTGCACCAAAAGGGCTGCACCTCCCAGCCATGAATTAACCCTGGCACCGCTGCTCAGCTCCAAGCCCCACAGAGGTAATTTATCAAAAGCCCTGTGAAGACTCCCCCTGCCAGTGTGCAACTAATTTCTTAGCTAGGAACCAGTGGTACCCTCCATTTACCCTCTGTGGCTTCAACACCATATAGGTCTGTCCTTTCCCATATCCTACTTACAAATTCTAGCTTGAGCAGCACCGAAATCTGATCTCTATCTTCTCAGCTCAGCAAGACTTCAAGCTACACTTAAGCACAGCACCCCAGGTCACCAGGTGTTTGTGTTTCTTTTTCTTCTTTCAAATATCACATTCCTGACCTACATGTTGCCCGGTGTCTGGAAACAGCTTTGTCATATCTTTTTTTCCAGATTTAAAATTTGGGAGGGAAAATTTGGGTAAGCTACTGCAATGTAGCTATATATTCACATGCTTTCTAAATTTTCTGTTTGTCCTACATGAATTTCATAATTTGAAATGAGGGTTGGAAAATTCTTGGTTATTATCTCTTCAAATATTTCTTCTGTTTCAGATTTT
Organism: Propithecus coquereli; assembly: GCF_000956105.1. Classification (NCBI taxonomy): domain Eukaryota; kingdom Metazoa; phylum Chordata; class Mammalia; order Primates; family Indriidae; genus Propithecus; species Propithecus coquereli. Next base: position 1,632,337 of record NW_012143079.1, on the reverse strand, counting down.
TGTGTTCTCTCAGAATGAAGTTACATGAGATTTTCTCACTATCTACTC
>NW_012143079.1:1629374-1630739 GCF_000956105.1 Propithecus coquereli | reverse complement strand
AATTTAAAAAATTGAAAATAAAACCCATATGCAAAGTAAAAAAAAAAAAACAAGAAAAAAGTAAAATGAATCGAAAACCTGATGCTTTTGAGTAATTCTCTTTATTTTTTATAATTCTATTCATGTACCTTTTGGAAACCATACATTTAATTTTCAAAAATGTTACCAAAATCATCAGTTAAAATTTGTAATAATACGAAAGAGAATTATAAGATTATTTTATTTTCTGTTTCTATAAAGTATAATCAAAACTCTACTTCACATTCTTTCATTTTTTTTCTTTTTTTTTTTATTTCAACATATTATGGGGGTACAAATGTTTAGGTTACATATAATGCCTTTGCCCTACCCAAGTCATCATTTTTTTCTTTTTTTTATTTCAAAATATTAAGAGGGTACCAATGTTTTTGTTACATGGATACCTTGTATAATGCTTATGCAGTGTGCCCATCAATGGAATAGTGTTCATTTTATCAAATAGGTAAGTTTTTATCTCTCACACCACCACCTTCACCACTCTTGGTTTCCAATAAACTTTGTATCTCTTTGTGCCTGTGTGTGCACATCCTTTAGCTTCCAATTATTAGAGAGTACATGTGGTGTTTGCTTTTCCATTCCTGAGATACTTCACTTAGGATAATGATCTCCAGTTCCATCCAAGTTGCTGTAAATGACATTATTTCATTACTTTTTATTGCTGAATAGTACTCCATGATATATATACTAGATTTTCTTTGTCCACTCTTGAATTGATGGGCACTTAGGTTGATTCCACATCTTTGCAAATGTGAATTGTGCTGCAATAAACATTTGCATGCAGGTGTCTTTTTGATAAAATTACTTCTTTTTCTTTGGGTAGATACCCGGTGGTGGGACTGCTGGACTGAATGATAAGTCCTCATTTATTTCTCTGAGGAATCTCCACACTGTTTTCCATATAGGCTGTCCTAATCTGCTGTCCCACCAACAGTATACAAGTGTTTCTTTCTCTCTGCGTCCATACGAGCATCCATTGTTTTTTGAGTTTTTGGTAATGGCCACTCTGACAGGGGTAAGGTGGTATTATACTGTGGCTTTAATTTGCATCTCCCCTGATAATTAGTGATGTTGAACATTTTTTCATACATATGTTAGCCATTTGTATATCTTCTTTTGAAAAATTTCTGTTCGTGTCTTTTGCCAAATTTTTAATAGTGTTAGTGTTAGTTCTTCTTGCTGATTTGTTTGAGCTATTTGTAGATTCTGTATATTAGCCCTTTATCAGATATATACTTTGCGAATATTCTATTCCATTCTGTATATTGTTTATTTACTCTATTAATTATATCCTTTGCTGTGTAGAAGCTTTTTAATTTAATTAAGTCC
>NW_012143079.1:1627297-1629324 GCF_000956105.1 Propithecus coquereli | reverse complement strand
CAAAAGAACTACGTTTTACTTCTTGGCTAGAGTTTTAAAGCAAGTAGTCTTTTTCTTTTCTTTTCTTTTCTTTTCTTTTCAGTCTTTCAAATACCTGTCTTTAGTTGCCACGTTGGAATTTTTTTTTTTTTTAGTCTTACTTTATAAATGATCACTAGATTGTAGTGACCCAATCTAGTGACCATTTTTAAATGTAGGGTTAAATCAACCTAAAGATTCCAATGTAGGGTTAAACCATCTTGAACACGTATAGTCAGTCAAATTTGATGCTGTTTTGTCTGAGGCTCATGTCAATCTTCAACCACAGAGTTTGGGAGAGTGTGCAGAATTTCTCTGTGAGACAAAAAGTTTTGTCAATTTGGTGCAACCACTTTGAAAATCAGGCAGTGAAGTAGCCTCGCACAACTTTGCTGATCAAACTGCAGTAGCTCACCTGTCTTGGACTCTCCTTCAGCTCTTTACTGAGAGCATAAGAGCTGGAGTGACAGTGAAACCCAGAAGGCCCATTCTCTTTTATTCCAGCCACAAACATAGGGTCTCTGGGCTCCTATGTTTGACTAGTTTTCATGATAGCCTCCATAAAAGTCATTGACCAAATGGGAGTCGTGCTAGTGCTGGTGGCATTCTCATCAATGGAGGCACAGCAGGATTTCTAGTCAAGTCCATTACAAGGGCAGTGGGGGATTAGGTAGTTTTTCTGTAGGCAAGAAGTTTAACCTCACACAAACCTTCATTTGCCCCCAACAAGAAAGAGATTTATCTCCTCTCTCAAGTCACAGGGTTTTGCCAACAGACTGTAATGTGTTTGACCCCTTCACCCAAGCATCAATATCTCATTTTACAATCTAGTTAAAATTTACCAATCAAAGGTCATAATTTAATGCAAGGACAAATTTATCCTTAGAGAAAGAGAAAGGTGTTACTGACCCTTAATATTTACAATCCAGTCCTATAAACCTTGATGACTATAGTTAGCATAAAAAAACGGGCAAATTAATGCATCTGTGACCACCAGGACTTGAATAATCTAATAGATATTTATGTCTCTTCTATCCTCTAACCAATTAAATTTTTCTTTTGGCTAATTAATTTTTATAGGGCCTATAATATCTTCTTACTCTGGGGATTGTAGACAAGTTTACATCAAATGGCATTAGAAGACAGGGAGTAAAATCAAGATGTGTTGAGTTGAGCTTCTATCTCCTCAATTATTTCTTATTCACAGTGTATTCATTTACATAATTGGATAAGATATATATATATGGTTAAAATATTTCTGTCCCAAGGTGAAATTTCCCTTACTGTGGCAATAAACCCTCCCATTCAGGGTACCCATTAAGTTAATTGATTTGGCTGAAAGATGCAATAATTTTCCATTCCAATCATCCTGGAAGGTTCTTTCTCACAAGCTAGTCATCTGATGTTTTCATCTAGTATAAGATCAATTTGTAACTTGCTTCATAAACTAAATGTTGTAGGACACTAAGACAATCTCAATCATCTTTATGAAATGGGTTTATTTGACAAAAATTAACAAAACAAAACAAAAATTATACCGAAGAGAACCATAGCATATCTAAGGGTTTCTGCTAAAGAACACTTTTTCTTATCTCCCCAATAAAGGCATTTCAACTTCCCTAAGTATTGTTAACAGAGTTAATGTGGGGAAACAAATACCTCTAAATGGGTCAGCTGGGTTCCTTCTGTAGTCTGTGTATTATTAAAAATTATGTCACATTGTTATGATCATTTGTGTAACAATTAGGGTCAAATAAATAATTTGAGTTCTTATCCTATAATACTTTTACCATTGCACAGCTTTGCACCTGCATGCAGCTGTACAGCCTCTGAAGACTAACACGAACATTGTTTTTCAACAACAGCTAGGTGGCCTAGGACTTGCTGCTCTAATGAGGTCCCGGATGAGGGATAGGTGAGGGGTAAGTGAAGGATGTCCCCAAGGCACCCAGCTTGTGCAGCACACGCAGAGTCCTGTCATTTCCTGATATAAGAAACCTACTCATAGT
>NW_012143079.1:1613156-1614472 GCF_000956105.1 Propithecus coquereli | reverse complement strand
CACATAGAAAGAAGATATTTCTGAGGTTTCTCCATGTGGCCTTTTTTAAATTTAAATCTAAATTCTTTCACCTTGGATGATTTAATTTATACCTGATGTCTTACTTCTCACCTAAATGTTGATAATCCACATATCCATATCTCCATTCCAAATGTCTCTCCCCAGCAGAAAATTCACATATGTCATTCAACATCTTTGCAACATATTCTTCTCATATCCCTTTTATAGTTTTACCTCAGCCTACTATTAACAAAAACATTCCACTATGTTTTCCATATATCAAATTATATGAAAGCACACATTACTTTTGTATTTCTAAATCAAATAACCTCTATTATCTATGGTTTCAAAAAGTAAACCTCAGCCCTTCTGAGGATGCTCTCCCTCTCCAGGGTCCTGAAAAAGTTCTGATGAAATAAATTTTTCAGATCACTTTGGCTCAGTCTTGTCATCTCAAGCCCACATTGTGTTCTGCAGGTACTCTTGTTGTCTGAGGCCTCACTTTTCTACGCAGCTGGCAGTTTTGGCTGTTTCTATGTTATATCTGGATACAAGGAACTTTGCAGGATTTGACAGTACATTGTCTAGCCAGCCTTCCTGGACCACAACCTGCCACCATTCTTTTTCAAGATCCAGGATGTCTTACATAATTTTTTTGCAAAGAAATGTTTATAAAGACTCTATAACACCCATAAACTCAAAATAAGTCTCCTTCCTGTTTTGTCTCTTGAGGACTCTCCCTCCACCCTCATCAGAAGTTTCTGCCTTATTCTACCAATCACTTCCTTTCCCAACTTCCAACTCTGCGAGATTCTGCATAATCTCCCCTCCATAACCCCTTGTAGTGGGAATAGGGGAATAAGAATTGATATGTGATATAGTCTGGATGTTTGTCCCCTCCAAATCTTATGTTGAAATCTGATCCCCACTGTTGGAGGTGGGGCCTAGAGGAAGGTGTTTGAGCCATAAAGGCAGATCCCTCATGAATGGTTTGGTGCCCTCCCTATGATAACAAGTGAGTTTTTTTCTATTAGTTCACAGGACAGCTGATTGTTTAAAAGAGCGTTGCATCTTCCTCTCTCTCTTACTTCCTTTCTTGCCATGTGACACACCTGCCCACCCCTTGCTTGTGCCATGAGTGGCAGCTCCCTGAGGCAAATGCTGGCACCATGCTTCTTGTATATTCTGCGGAACCATAAGCTAAATAAACCTCTTTTCTTTATAAATTACCCAGCTTCAGGTATTTCCTTTATAGCAACCTAAAATGGACAAAGACCTGTCTTCTTTATTTTCTTTATAGCTCACCTAGTTCCATT
>NW_012143079.1:1611185-1613106 GCF_000956105.1 Propithecus coquereli | reverse complement strand
ATTCAATAAATGGTGCTGGGAAAACTGGATAGCCACATGCAAAAGAATGAAACAGCACCCCTATCTCTTGCCATATATAAAAGTTAATTCAAGATGGATAAAAGACTTAAATGGAATGCATGAAACCATAAAAAGTCAAGTTATTCTTAATATTTTCTTATCACCTATAGTGTCTGTCATGATATTTCCTTTTTTATGTCTTTTATCAATCATTTATAACACCTTTCTTCTTTTTAAAATTTGAGTTAAGTAATGTCTATGACACTTGAGCAGTATGGGGGCAATAATTACTATAAGAACTGTGAAGTTTCCTATCTTTATTTGCTTGCTTTCGAAATCTTAAGAAAAGGAAATGACAGGTCCAGGTCAGCCAACTGTCAAGTCATAGTGTTCTCTAAAATCAGTGGAGTTCTTAGTAGCATTTAAGGAGACATAAAACTCTTACAGCTTCAGGGCTGACTGCACTAAAAACCAGGCTAAGAATCAAATGTAAAGATAGGAAAGCTAAATAGGAGATTGAATGCTCAGCCATGATAGGTATCCTATGTCAAAAACAGTGTCACGATAGGTAAAAAATACCCTTATTCTAACGTGAAAATTTGGATAGCAGACAATTTTGATGACAGAGTCTGAGAATTTTAAATACACAGGTTTTCTTCAAACTTTTGTTTTGGCAAAAGTAGCTTCTTTATTTTTTTGTCCCCTTGTCTAAAAACTTTTCAAAAATCACATGTGAATCAAGGCTTTTACCAAATTACTCTTGTCCTCTTCCTTTCCCTAACTCACTCCAGAGAGTAGTTCACAATGTTCTCAGCCCAACCTCAGTGGAGAGAGAGAGTCACTATCAAGTAAGAAATAACATAAACTTCAGAGGAATTCTGAGACCTTACTAATATGTATTAAGATGAAATCCACAGAACATATGGGAAAGTTTTCTGATAATACTGGTTTTGTGGGGCAGAATGTAAGGTTAGGTGCTGAACAATATACTAAACTTAAGTATACTCTCCTGTGACACTGGATATAATTTCCTAGCAAGGATATAGAAGCTGTCCTAATATGTTGCTGGAGTAATTTCTTGAAGCTTGGGTATGAAGATGACCTAGGTGGATTTAATAGGAATGTCTTGGCATAGTATTAGAAAGTGGTGAGAAACTAAGGTGATTGAAATATTAGAACCAACTTTTATGTGAGATCAGAGAAGCACCATATGACTATGTTCCTTGGGAGAGCTCAGAGGATGATATTGCCTTCAAAAGACAACCTGATTTAGTCTAAGTTCTCCTCAAAAGAGCAGCCATGGCTAGTTTGTTCATGAGCCTTTAGTGGCAGCACTGGAATAAAGAGGGAGGCTGGCTGACATTCAGCAGAGCCAGGCATGCTATTTACTTGGCTATTTTGTGCCTCTTTATTTAGTGGATACTCCTTGATCAGCAAAAAAACTGCATTCTCAGGGCTCAGAGACATAGTTGTACATAAATCATCCTTCTCAGAACTTCCTTCTCATTTCTGCTTTTTTTTTTCTTTCTTTACAAATCCTGGATCAACCAGGCAATATACTTACTACTATCTAGGACTTCATCTTTACCTGCATTTTGGGCCGCTTTCCCCTGAATTCAAAGCGAACATTTACCATTAGCACTCTTAACATTGTCCATATCCTTTTGCCATCATATTTCAAGCCTAGTCCCTCTACAGGTCTATCTCAAACATCAGTGTATTATATCAACCCATTGGTGAGCCAGGACCAATTATTTCCTCCTGTGATGATTGCCCTAGGAAAGCAATCATGCGTCCACAAATGTAAGCTGAGGAAGAGGCATCAATTCAACAGACAGATATTATGGGAAACCGGGCCTCTTTATATGTATTTTTTTAACTTCTGAATTTGTTTGAGCCTGATTCTGAATGTGTCTTTCCA
>NW_012143079.1:1606583-1608670 GCF_000956105.1 Propithecus coquereli | reverse complement strand
GCCCAAGTCATCTACTTTGTTACTGATGGAGCCAAGATTCCAATCCAGATCTCTCTGAATCACTTATCATTCATAAATCGATCTGTGTCCTTGCCAATGCCTGCCATGCCACCTGTATTTTAGTCAAAGCACCTAATTTTTATTCATTGATTTGATTATTTCCCCAAAAAACCTGTTATAATATCCTTCTCAATGTGTACTACATTCTGCAACACTAAGAAGAACACATGGGTTCTTCTCTTAGTCCAATCCAGCTTTTACTTAGGGCAGTGAAAGTATCACCATTGCTAGGAAACCTTCACTGGCAAGCAGTGTCTGTGTAAGTTGCCTCTTTTATGCACCTAGAAAATCCTATGCACAACACCATCATTTACTACCAGATTTTGACATTTTTTTTCTCTTCTTGAATATTTTTGTGGTAGAAAGGAATCTTCTTGAGAATGAGACCTATCTCTTTCATTTTTATACAGCACCAGAAGGATGACAAATGGTGACAGACATATGAACACAGATGAAGACATATTTACTGAGTAAATGAAAAAATGAATGAACATTTGAGCATTTTAACAGTTTTCAGACCTCGTTGAGCTCTTACTCTTGAGTTACCATGTGGACGAGTGATGACATCCATCATGGGCCCAGTGACATGTGTTTAGATCATGAGGTTATTTTTATGAATGCCTCACTACCTCTGCTAAGGTTTTTGTATAGATTGTAAAACTCCAGAGGTCTAGTTTGCTTATGTTCTTTGTCTCTTTGGAGTCCCAGTTTTCTCATCGCACCTACTTTAAACTCTCACAGTTTTTACAGAATCATTAATGACCTAGTATTTTAGTGTTATTTCTTCATTCTGTTTATGAATCAGACATCTTCTTTGATCAGGTGGATGGACACAATTTTTTAAAAATTTTCTTAAGACAATATTAATTTTATTGACAACATAACTGTGATCATCAGAAGTCTAAGATGACCCTTAAGATTTTTGCCACCTGATATACACTGTGCCATTTCCTCTGCTTTGGTGTGGACAGAACCTCTAAATATAATGGGATAGTAACTCATGGTTATGCTACATTATGTAATTCTTCATCCATCACAGCACACCAGAGGGAGATTCTTCTCTTGGCTTTGGAGAAGCAAGTTTCCATGCTGTGAGAGGTGCATGTGGATAGGACCTAAGGCCAGCTTCTAGGGGCTGAGAACCCCTGACTGACAGCCACCAAAACAAAACAAAAAAACACAAAAAAACCCAGGGGCCTCTCTTCTACAACCCAAAGGAACTGAATTCTGTAAAAAACCATGAACTTGGAAGTGGACCCTGAACTTAAGATGAGATTAGATAGTCTTTGCCAACACTTAATTCAACTGGTGAGACATTGAGCAGAAATCCCAGCTAACCTGTGCCTGGGCTCCTAAACCATGGAAATTGTCATATAACAACTGCGTGTGTGTTCTGAAATGCTTTGAGGGTGGTAATCCGTTATGCCACAATGAGAAACAAATGCACTAGTGCTCATTTCTGTCAGGGACTCTATAGATATTTCTGGAATCTCACTTCCACATTTCCTTAAAAGCGGGGCACATTTTGGAGACATTTTATTAGTCTCTTCCTTTTTCTAACGGATACTAACTTCAATACTGCCTGTGTTCTGTTTTTTACTGGTCTCCATCAGATTTGAGGGTTTTTGCTTGACAATGCTTTACTCTGCTCCATTGGTTAGATACAATACTGTCTGTTCTAACAAATTGCCACCATTTATCAGCAATTAACGCCAGCCCAAAATAGAAGAGAAAGAAAGCTCCAAGGATTAGAAAGGAAAATTCCACTTTCTGACCTTCCAATCTGTACTTGAAAGGAAAGCTTTGGATTTGTGTGTTCCTGGGGTGTTATTAAATGGAGTCTTTAATTTGAATAATACAAATGTATATTTGCATAGTGATTTGAACATTAATCTTCACAATACAATTGTGAGAAGTCATAAGATATATTATCTTCATTGTACCATGTATTTGATTTCACCAAAGTTATTTAAAGGATAGTGATCAAGCTCATCATGGAATCAACTGCTTTTGATATATAATTTCTT
>NW_012143079.1:1599916-1600564 GCF_000956105.1 Propithecus coquereli | reverse complement strand
GTTGGCAGCTAATAAAAGCAACTTTATGTACATTGAAATTCAATGTATTTCTTGAGCCTCATGTTGCTAGTCAATGGTTATTAGGGGCTTGCAAATATCTTGTATATTGAGAGCAAAGGAAGCTGGATACTAGGTAATGTCAAAGGCGGTCCTTCGAGCAAACTCTGCAGAGTTTGCTTTTTTAAATCACTGCCAACGGTGTTCTCTTTCGGTGCTATTTATTCGCCATGGTTTCTTGTTCCATTTCTTGTTGTTAAGTAGTCCTGCTCCATTTCTTTTTCTCTTGTGTTTACATAGTTTTTCTTTACTGATCAGTGTCTTTTTTATTTTAACACTTTTTTTTCTCTAAACCAGACTTTCTACAATAATCTTAGTTTCTGTTCATTGATAACAATGTTTTCAGATAGTTTTGAATTTTCATGTCTCCACCTGTGGATTTATTTGTAAATGACTTTTAAATGTAGTGCACACAAATAATATCATGTAAGTATCCCATATGACCTAAACTCCAGAATAGTTCTTCCCTAGGGGTTAACCCTCAAACAGTGTCTTGGTGACTTCTCTCTGAAGACAATGAGTCACTTGAAAGACAATCAGATTAGTACATCAGGTACTAATTTCATAATGTCCCACTTTTTGCTGATGTCT
>NW_012143079.1:1598159-1599866 GCF_000956105.1 Propithecus coquereli | reverse complement strand
GAACAGATTTTTAAATGCTCCTGTTGCAAATTCAATTAATAATCTCTATAAATTTTTAAAAAATAATCACTCTATTTTTTCAATCTGCTGGCTTGTTTCAGAAGGTAGGACTGATAGTCTTTCTAACAATCAGTAGGGACATTAAGGTGAAAAGGTTCTCGTTGCCTGCTTCATCTTCCGCATCACTTAGTGCACTCCAGGTCAGAGAAAAACAAAGGACAAAATGTCTTCACAGCCTATTTTTCGCTTTATAGATTTTCCACTGTGAAGTCAACTGACATCTCACTGGCCAGAACACAGTTACTTGGGCACCCTTAAAGCAGTGATTACATTTTTAGACACTGTCACAGCCAAGAAAAAGAACAGAAGTGGCCATCAGAATGGCAAATCATGCTGCTCACTTTTCTATGAGCTGCATTGTCTATATATCTGATGTGGGATAAGTAAGAGAAATTAAGAGAAATCTCTAATGAAAACAAGGCTGTAGTCACCTTTTCTGAATCTACTTGGCCCTCCACAGATAATTTCAAATTACTTTATTTTACAAAATCTCGCTAATAATGTCAGAGCATAAATTTTAGGCAATGAAACTAGACATGTTAAAATAGCAAGCTATTGAAATCAGAGAGCAACTGAACATTGTGGAAGAATAATTCAGCACATAAATCAATGTTTTTGTTAAAAGCAATATAATCTTTTCCTACTTATCAAAAGAGTAGGCATTTATATGATAAAGTGTCATAAGAACAAATTAGAAAAATCCTATGAGGTCATAGGCTCCCAAATATTTTTTTTACACTTTTATATTTTATAAATCCCTCTATATATTTATTGCATTCATAGGAATAATATAAAAGACATAGAAAATACATCCTTTTAGCTCCCAAATACTGAAGTATGTTGTATCTTTTATATTTTATTATCCATATTATCCATATCCTATATTTCCACTTTAGGGAAAGAGTAGGGTACGACTGTTATTGGTATCTGGAAAAATAAGTTAATTCACACAGCGTATGTTGACAAGGCCTTGAGGAAACAGGACTATGAATAGGAAAAGGAAGCTTCTTATCCTAGCAAAAAAAAGCCAGGCTGCAGAGAGCTTTGCCATGGAGACAGCATGAGGCAAATGCAAAAAGGAATGTGGGCCCGAGTAGGTGACAAGGCCTAATGTCATCAGCAAAAAAAAAAAATCTTGACTAAATTAGGCCCTCAATATGTAATCACTTGAGCAAAATGGTAACTACTCTTATAGATTTTAACAATGTGACATGGAGGATGTATCTCATTTTTTGGGTTTCTTTACCAACATTTCCAAAAAAAAGTCCTGAAATTTTATAGGGCTCTTGGATCACACCTTGTACACTAAAATCTCTTTTGTGTGGGTCTCTAGAAGTCTTCCTGCCATCTGACACACTGAGGAAATTGTGACAATTGGTCCTGTGATTGTTAAAGTTGTGCTGCCGTTATACATCACAGAAAGCAATAGAAAGTCAAAGAGACCTGCTGTGAAAGATTCCTCTTCTTTCTTCTTCCCCAGCTTCCCCCTCCTCTAGGCACACATGGACATCATATAGACAAGATTTCATTTTTTAATTTATTGAAGCATAACATACTGAGTAAAATGCGTAATGTGAATTAATCTTTATAGTACAGCCACTAATTTATAACTAGGCTTACACCTATGTAACCCCACATAAATTGAGC
>NW_012143079.1:1595277-1596851 GCF_000956105.1 Propithecus coquereli | reverse complement strand
TGTATTTCCTCTTTATTACTATTGATTCCTGAGTATGAACCAGTCCCTTGTTTTATCTCACAGTTAAGAGCAGCATTAGTTCAAGAGAAATAAGGAACAAAAGTCTATGGACAATTTTTTGGTTGATGAAGATATTTCTCATAGAACTGCTTTTTTACAGAATATGTTATTTCAACTATTTTCCTTAGTTAAAAAGACGAATCCTGTAATAATTGAGATTTAAAATGTATGGATATTTTTAGATAAGAGATAAAACTCTTTTAAGTTATATGTAATGTTCTCCATAAAGAGCTCATAGACCTCTATTAAAATTTTGAAACTGATCAAACACAATCAAGTTGATTATTATTATTAAAGATTCTAATAAAATACCAATCAGAACAAACTAAATTTTTCTGATAATGACAGGCCTCTTTGTTTGAGATAATTTAGGATTAACAGTACTTAACTTTCTGTTCAAAATCTCTTATAGTACAAAAATAGGTTTTTATGGGCTTATTAATTTTGGTATTTGAAAAGTGCTTACTATAGTTTTCCTATTATTAAGACAAGGTAAGAAAAGAAACTTTCTTAAACCAGAGGGAATGTTAAAAATCATGGGTGGGAAAGATTTATTTTTGAAGCCTTTTGTAAAATATTTACCCACAAACAAATACAATGAAGGGATCAGAGAATTACAACACTCAGATCCTTCAGTCTCCATTGGAGTTGCCCTAGGCCTCTCAAGAGAAAGTTACACATCAAAGGAAAGGTGATGAAGTTCTCATCAAACAGTTAAAAACCCTGCAACTCTCCTTGACTTTCCTTTCTCAAGATGATTTAGAAGTGATTGAAATAGGTAACATTCTGTCAAAATAGTGTTATGTGCAAGGAATTTCTAAAAAAAAGAGAAGCCTAGCTGCTTCATACAGTTTTCCCATATAGTTCCCATTAGACTTTGTATGTAGCACGATTCATTCAAGTAGTATTTACTGAATTATGAACATGCTTAGTCAGCCTGGTTCTCTATGAGTCATAATTAAGAAACTATAGTAGTAGTTCGTCTATATAAGAAAAAACTTTCTGAAACCAAATCAGGGCCATGTTAAATTTCTGATTCTTTAGAAGTACATAATTTCCAATAATTGTCATCTTATTATTGTGCATTATTTGCCTTCAAGTGTTTAGTGTTAAGAAAAGAAACAAATGGTTTGACACTTCAAGTTTAGTTTTTTTTTTATATTTTTAAAAGGCTGAATAATGATGTATATGACATGGTTGATTGTGTTATTGAACACTTAAGAAAATTAGCTTACAGTTGTTTATCGTACACATCTTCTCCATTAGTTCAGGTAGGTTTGTATAGTTTTGTCTCTACTGTGCAAAGAGGTGTCAGTAGACTGTCAATTATGACAGAAATATACTTGCATGGGAAATAAGGTACTATTATTCTATTGAAAAATATCCTCTTTTCTCCCTCAAATTTAGCCAGGTAATGATTTCTAACATAGAAATATTCTTACTCTTAAGTTTGGAATGTAAGAAAATTTAATATCTAGGGTTCTTTCAGTATTTGAAAAGACTTAAAAGTTTTA
>NW_012143079.1:1592501-1595227 GCF_000956105.1 Propithecus coquereli | reverse complement strand
AAGACTAATACATGGGAAAACATGGCTAAATATCACAAACATTTTATTGAGAGAAATAATCCAATTGCAAAATAATACATAGTTTGGTTTCATATACATGAATTTCTAGATCAGACAAAATTAATTTTTGTGGAAAAATCAGAACCATGGAGTAACGGCAAAAACTGGAAGGAGGCATAAGGGAAGTTTCTGAGGTGATGGAAATGTTCTCTGTTTTGATTGGGGAATTATGTACATGGATAGATACATTAATCAAAATTCATAGAATTATCACTGAATATCTGCACATTTCATTGTATGTAAATTTTACTTTAATAGAAAAAATAGATTGAGGAAGAATGTATAGATTACAACATCAAGAGAACATAACACCATATCGAAACATATGGACCTTGTTTGTATTCAGACTCAAAGAAATAATTTGTTAAAATCACCTGTAAGGCCCCTTATAATGTGAATAGTGAATATAAATTCTGAACTTGTTCATTTCCTAATGGTAAAGTGATATTTGCCGGCCAGTTCTTTGAGTGGCCTTGAACTGACTTAAGTCTACCCTTTTACTTGCTTTCAAGAATAACTGTAGAATGTGTTAGGAATGTAATATCCTTAGATAGGGAGAAACAGCCTGAAACAGCCTGGGCCTGTTTCTATCTCTCTTAGGGAATGTAACTTCTTGAATTTGGGAGGAAATGTACAGGACAGCCTAGGCTTTGTTCCTCTCTCCCTTGGAAGCAGGATATCCTTCAAAGTTTTGTCTAGTGAGTAACAGGCTCCTGAGGTATACAACCCAGGGCAGGCTGCCTTTCGTGGTTCCTTCCCTGTGGTACAAGTGAGGCACATGCTGTCAGGATTCCATCTGCCCGGGACATCTTTCTGGAGCCTGGGGGGTTCCAGCTCACAATGGATCTAAGATTTCTCATCTTTCTTGTCACCTATCTGTAATTAATAAACCTGCTTCATATAACTTGTTGCATGTGAATGTGTTCTGTCTTACCAAACTCAGCCATTGGTAACTTTGCAGCCCAGGATGAGTTAGTAGGCAGAAGCGGGAAGTGTTTGGACTCCTATTCCTGGTGGCTGGCATAATGATGGACCTTACTATCCTCCTTGCAGTGGGAGCCCTCCTTTGGGATTGATTATAAACAAACCTGCTTCACAGTATTGTGTTGCAATTTTTTAAAGTCCTTATATTTTAGGAACATACACTGACATACTTATAGTGTATGGTGTCTGACATTTGGGAAGACTAAGTGCATTGGATAAAGATGAACCAAGATTGGCCACATATGAATAATGGCTATAAAGAGTATATTTTACCATACTATATAATCTCATGTATGTTTGAAAAGTTATATAAAAGTTTTAAAAGCATACCTTATTGATTATGTATATATAATGCAGTACTGTGGGTACAAATATTTAGAAGGCTCAATTATTTTCAAGGAACTTGTGATCTAGATGAAACGCCCAATGAGGTTAAAGCCAGCTGAAATTATTTCATAACAATTACTGTTGTATGATAAGAGATTATGTGAGAAGACCAGAGAATCCTGATTGGTTGAAATCTAGAAAAAAGGGAAAGAACATATCTTGAGTTGGGGCTGGGGGGGACAAGGAGCCTGGGGAGTGAAAGCAACAGTGTCACAAAAAGGAAGTCAAAGAAAGAAAGAGAAAATACAGATTTCAGACTGTATACTTGGTCTTAGGCTAAAACTGCCAGTAGAGAACCAGTTAGGGGCAAGCTCTGTCTTGTTAATCAATGCCTATGACTTTGTTGAGGGTCAATACTCCATACTATGATATAATGAAAAGGAAATAGTCAGGCTTTGGAGAAAATGCATGAGTAAGAATTACTTTTAATAGGGGTAGGTACCAGGATTTGAAAACCTATGCGATAAACCAAGATTGTACAAAAATGGAGAAAATCAGATATTGGGAGCAAAGAAGAGGAAAGTCAATATCTGGCAGAATATGTTTTGTCTTAGCAGGTAATTCATAGCCATGATATAAACTTATGTTATAAGAAACTTTTTTTTCCAATCAGTTTATTATGATGCACACAGAAGCTATGAATGGGTACAAGTGTCCCAAGATTTTGAACCACTCTGTCCATGGAACCACTCAACCCAGTCTGCTTCAGCCAGTAGTAGCTTCCTCCATGAAAAATGTTGCGAAACATTGTTCTAGTCTAAGTCATAAAAAGTTCCAAAGAATTCCTGGGCTACTCCATTTTTTTTTCTCCCTGAATGGAAGAACCAGAGACTGGACCCACATAATTGAGGCCAGGAACAAATGAGTTCAAGTACTGGTGGTCAGTTGTACTTCACCTTGGCCAGGTGAGTCAATTCAAATTTGGTTACTGGAAATTAATGTAAATACTTTATCAGCTTCTAGTTTTGAATCTAGCACTTGTATTTGAGTTATTTCCCCCAGAAAATATGTAATTTGTGAAAGTATCATATTGATAATAATTGTGTCCTGTGGAAGGATATTTCCACATTGTTTTTTTCAACTAAACATGCCAGTCTTTCCACACATCAGAGAACCATGGCCAAGCAAACCAACATCAGAGTTCTTAATTCTTAAAAACACTTTTTAATCCACAGTGCTGTGTACAAAAGCACTGTACAAAGGACATTTAAAATTTTGAAGACATTATCCATTATCACATCTTTTTGTTTAATCTTTCTCTTTTATGCCTATTGTAACACTTCTAAGTAAAAATG
>NW_012143079.1:1586841-1588314 GCF_000956105.1 Propithecus coquereli | reverse complement strand
AAAGGTAAAACCATTCTGAGAGTTTTGTTGGTGAACAAATAGAAAGATAGAAAGTGGAGACTGGGGAAATACTGGTTTCAAAAGATGATATTTTAAGAGATCAAATTTGAGAATATTTAGTATTCATGACTAACAAGTCATTATTACAGTTAAAACAAAAAAACCCAAGAGCTTGAACTTATAGAAAATTATTATAAATAGTGGCAATTTTATAAAAAACAACTTCTGGAGTGGTTAAATAATTGTTCTCCTTCGTTGGAGAATGTGTACAAAATATTGTGTATGTTCATCTGCTTTTTGGCGTGGACTTGGTCATGTGTCCAAATGATCGTTGAACTTCTAGGGTTGGTTGGGATGTCTGTCATACCTTTATCACTTCACTCCTAGGCTTGGAGGAAGGATTTCTTAGGTCTCTGTGAGTATACTGGGGCAGGGGTAGGAAAATGAGAGGTTTTATAGTTCTGGCAACGTCTCAGTGGCTGACAGCTGAGTCTGTAAAAATGCCACCCAATTTGTCATAGCACGTGGACTCTATGTTCACCTGATCTCCACCCTAGCTCCATTCCACACACGAAGGATTCCCCACGGGGAGGGCATGGAAGTAAACTGGCAACTCAAGATGGCTTTCTTTCCCAAATAAAGTATGGTAGCAATGGATCAGAAAACACACCTCCTTTCTCATCTCTCCTACAGTTTTCCACTATACTTACCTCTATAAAACCTCATTCACCAGTGAGGCCAACTGTGGGGGCTGGGCCTAGAAGAAAGGATGGACGGATGGAAAGAATGTGAGCAGAGTGAATGAAGGGACAGGTGAAAATGACTACCTGAAGCTGCTTGTTTGCTGTGTGCAAAGGTCAGCTGAAAACAGCGGACCATCTACAGATGTTGTTAAAGAAGTTAGTGAAAGGCCCAGATCTTTGTCCTCCAGCTGAGTTCTTTGTTCTAAGAATTGTTAGCTGAAATCTACACATCTTGTTCCTAATCTTCAAAGAGTTATGCTTGCTTGAGTTTCCATATTCTTGTGTATTCCCTGACCTTCTGCAGGTATCCTTGGAAATAAATATGGGAAAGAACTTAGTTGAGGAGGCCATTTTCCCCTTCAGAATCTGGTCTCTCCCCTTCTCTCTAAACACTACGTGTTTCGAGTAATTATTCCTTCACTACTGAGCTCAGGAGCGAAAAGTGGCCACTACAGCCAACTAAAACAATCACTCCTGTTTCTAACCGTTGCACAATGAGGGCTATTACAAGGCAACACAGCGATCATCAGGAAATGTGTGCTTCAAGGTCAGCTTTCCTCAGTTGGGATCCTGTTCTGTTTCTCACCAGGAGATTACTGTCAAATTGCTTAACTCACCAAATTCTAAATCCCCTCATCTATGGCATAGAGGAAATGGTGATATCTGTACCCTAGAGTTCTTGTGAAAAGTAAATGAGATAATCTAAGTGGTACACTTAGCATAGTCAATG
>NW_012143079.1:1586031-1586791 GCF_000956105.1 Propithecus coquereli | reverse complement strand
GAAGCAAAGAGTTAACTCCTTTCCAATTTCTGCCCTACTATTAGTAATTTTTCATAAAGCATTATCTATTAAAATACCTTTAATTTGGACTAATGTTCCCTGAGTCTCCTCTTTCGGTGACATCTGTCATTAATAATGCATTCCTCAAAAATTTATATTAATGTTTTTCCCAGATCTTAAAGTTAAATTAATGGTATAGTGGAAATAGTGGTATATTTGAGAGTAGCACATATCTAAGCTAGAATCCCAACCAGCCTCCTCTTCCAGTCGCCATTCCCCATAAAAACACATGGCCATACACTCGTATTCTTGCTTTCTGACTTTGGGCTTGTGCAGGGATAACAATACTTGCTAGTGAACGGTCTCTTCTTCCTTCTGAGTTTAAATCAGATATTGCTGAACCATGAGGAGTTTTTCCTATTGAATATAGATACAGGAAGAATCTTTTTTATCATTTCTCTGCAGCCATAATAAATTGATAGGTGTCTGAAAGAAAATTGAAACTTACTGTTCTTCCCCAAACTAGTTACTCATCATTGACTTTTGGATCGAATCTTCGGTTGTAAATTGGAATTAGAATACCTTTATCTCAGGGTATCTGTTTACATTTTATGAAAACATGTATGAAAAGTATCTGACATTTTGTAGGCACTAAATAAATGTTAGCTTAGCTCCTACTTTCTCCTTCTGCCATCAACACTATCAAAAATAGCTGCTTACACTAACACATTGTCTCTATACCAAGTTACTAAATAATTGT
>NW_012143079.1:1583247-1585981 GCF_000956105.1 Propithecus coquereli | reverse complement strand
ATTCATATATGTACAAATGTATGACTTATAATTCTTTTAAGTGCCTGCTTTTAAAGTTTTGATCCATGTCATGAGACTTATATCCTAGAAAAAAATGAATCTGAACTGTGAAAATTCTCATCTCCACTGGGAATTTTATTTTTAGATTTTCACTCTCCATCCATCTGCCTTTGAGCAATTTTCTGTGCTTCAAGCATGAGCAAGCAATATTAATCCAATTTCTAGTTTCTGTGAAGCACATTATGTTAGATCACATGCACTTCAATGCTTCTTCTTAGAAACTTTGTCTTTACTTAACTGTTTCACTATCAAACTCTACTAGCAAGAGTAGCAAAAAAATACATAAAACTAGATTAATTTCATTTTCCATCATATAAAAAAGCCCAATCGTTCAAGAATAATGGAATCATATGATGTTATTAAATATTATCTAACACAGAGCAAAATTACAGATTGATATTTGAGCAAATATCAATAAACTATAAAAATAGCTTATTCTAATGCTCAGATACTTCAATTATGTTTGAGGGAGCATATATAAGCTTCTACAATTTTAATAAGACAATACCATTTTATATAAACTCATTATGATTTGTATAAATTTATCTCCTTTCTTTCAAAATTATTTTGAAATATTTTTAAAAAGTCCATTCAATGTGTGAAATTATCCTAGAAATTGGGTAATGTGAATTTAAAGCATGCAATAACCTTTAAAACCCAAATGCAAACATTGTGCAATTTATTCTTTGTTAATTTTTAAATACATTCACTGCTCCCCCCAGAAAAACAAATTTATTATATTTGCATGATACGAACCTTTGAATAAATAGTGGTAATTTGATTAAACATTAGATTGGTATTAGTGATAAATCTGAAATGAATATTTCACTATTCTGCATTTTCCTGGGTAATTCAAGAGGTATTGACAAAGTTAATTATTTTATCTAAATAGAGGACAATTTAAGTCTACAGTGTCAATCTATCAATATATTTAATAGTGCTACAAATAAACAATTGGTCCTGAGAATTTCATGTTAGGAAGGATTTAGAACATGTGTTCTTCAATTTAAAACAAGGTAGAGAAAGTTTAATTCAATTTTACACACGTATTTAGGTAAGGACTAAGTAATGGGTATAGTAGTATAAGCTATGGTAATCATCCTCCCCTACAAAAAAAAAATCATTTCATGGTAATAAATGGAAATAAATAGAAAGTGAAGCCTAATGCAGAAAGAAAAAATAAATTCAAATACTCTTTAAGGTTAGAAACTACTTGCTTCATACTCAAAGCCACATTATTTTGCTATAGCACAGAAGAATAGGTGTTTAATAGATCCATGAACTGTGAAATAGGTAATGCCAGAGCTTAGCTCAGGTGTGATCTTTTCCCTTAAATTGCAGGACTCTTCCCAATGCATCACCACTCCCCCAACAGAAATATTAGGATATTACCTAGGAGGGGGCATTTTGATCTATTATCAGCTATTTTCACACATTTGAATCCTATGGTGGATTAGTAGTACAGATTAGATTGCACTAAGATTTAGAGAAAACTGCTTTTGAAGGGGAGGAAGGAGAAAGGAAAAAATGAGGAGGACAAACTGGATGGATGGCCATGAGAACCAAGGATAAAGTGTGGACCAGAGATGCTAAATCCAAGGCGTAAAACAATCAAATTACAAGACTTAAAAAAGAACATACTTATACCACCAAAAACAAGGACACAATCTGGGTTGGTCACAGTCCCAGAAGAATATAAAATTTACCCCAGTGAAAAGATTGCTCAAGAGCTGCAGATAGAGTTGAGGGAACAAAAAAGGTATAGTGAGGCACCCAGATAGTAGCAATATTAGAGAACCATTTTACCTGTAGATCTGAAGGGAAACGGAGAGGAAATACTTTTATAACTGCTCAGTGAAAATTTGAACTAATGGAGGAAGGGTTACTCAAGCCCTAATTGCAGAGAAACATAGCTGTAGACAAAAATGCATCCCCCAAAGCAGAGTGGAGAGTCTCTACTCTTGCCCTTCAATCTCATGTGGGTGTTTTCCATTTGTTAAATTTAATCATAAGCCACTCAACATGGAGTCCCTGGTGATACTATCTATGGGGTGCACTCTCTGTGGAAGCCTCTTGTGGTGGTGTGCCAACAGAGGAAAACCACCTGCTCCTAAGAGACCTGGCTTAATCATCCCTTGGGGCACCTGTGCCAACTCACATGGGAACTGCCACAGCTGCTCTTGCAGCTGTGGGTGGGGGATGGAAGGAGGAGGAGGAGCAGTCTGAATGGAGGAGAGCTGGTACTCTGGTCCCCTTTGTTCTGAGGGTCTCCCCAGGCTTGCTGAACTCTCCTGTCCCCTGAAGATAGCCCACTCTGAGTGCCCAACTTGTGGGGTCACACCATTCCCCTGGGAACCACTGGCCCCCTGCAGCCACCACAGTCTGGGCAGGTGTTGGGAGATGTTTGTGTGGGGACCAGTGAGTAGAAAACTGAAGGGCTAAAGCTCCCCAAGTAGGAGAAAGGCACACAATGGGTGGAAAACAAATATGGCTCAAAAAGTATGACCCAATGCCTGAAAGTAAAAGGCTATCTGAACCCAGAAATATATATTTTATTTTCTTTGTTTTGTGGTAGTACTATGTCAAAATGTTTAGATACATTTTTTATTCTCAGGCTCACAAAGACTACTAGATATAAAAATGGTAAAATCTGTCTTAGAAAGCCAAGAATGAA
>NW_012143079.1:1582644-1583197 GCF_000956105.1 Propithecus coquereli | reverse complement strand
ATTAAAAAAGCTTTTTATGATTTCCCTTAAAGCTGATTTATAAAGCCATTGGACAGACAAGCAGAAAATAAGTGAATTTAGTCAAACTTCTTAAGTTATAAAAGAAAGCTTAACCCCTTACAAGTTGGTTATCTCCTCCATTGAAGCCTAACAAGGGAGTATCATTAAATAGTCTAAGAATCCCATCCGGAATAAAGAGTTTTTTGATGTGTTAGTTCATATATTTAAAATGTATTGAAAAAAAATTACTATAAGATTAATCAGCAGGGAAATACTGACTGTATTTGTACTTGATATACATTGGGGTTGGTAACAGAGGAGACAAAGTATTATTTTTAAGCAATTTCTTCATTTTCATGTAAAGAAAATCAGACAATTTTATTAATTCCTATCACTAATAAAAGAGTTAACTACTGTTGTTTAAGTACAATTTCTAGAATTAAACAAGAAAAAAATAATAAATGCATTATTAGTAGAGGGGCACAGTTTGTACCTTGTATTTACACTAAATTAGCAGATAGTATGTGATTAACAACAAAAACCAGTAGTTTTA
>NW_012143079.1:1568674-1570534 GCF_000956105.1 Propithecus coquereli | reverse complement strand
AGTTAATATAAATTTAGTGTATGACTAACTTATCATACACATATTATATTTAGTTCAAAAATTCAATTCTAAAAATACGTCTTGAGCACTTATAAGACTTAGAATGCTTGTGCTACAAGAGTTTTGAAATTGCTGGAGGAGAAACAAATATATAAATTAAACATATTTAAAACCTCTATTGATGTTCCCATTGTTTTTTATATGTATTTTAGCAAATTTTCTTCTTCTACAGCTAATGTATAAAGATTGATCTTATTTCAAATTAAATGTCACTAATCTAGGCATATTCAAGCTAGAATAACAGCATATAGGCTGTAATGGAACACTCAGGAACTACCTATTTTTGCAGAGTGGCCCTGGGCACTTTAATTTGGATACTTTGGTTGTTTTCCAAAGATTAGGTGGAGTCACAAACACTTTGTTTCTCCAATTTTCCAATTATTATCTGTTGAATCTTTCTGTCTCTGTTTCTGTGTCATATGCACCTATACACATGCATAGATCTTCCAGAATAGCACCAATTCTAAACAGGAAAACAAACACTTTCCCAACTGCTTCAGAGCTCACAAGTTTACATAACTGTAGTAGAGTTAGCATGGTCTCATTACTATGCAGTGTCAGGTTGCTGCCTCTCCTTCATCTCCCCACCCTGCCTTTAAAATGTGCCATTTCAGGTCTACCTGGAATAATAAATGGGCTAATGCTGAACCACACATTTTTTACAACCTGCTACCTTAGCTACACTAAGACCAAGTGGAAGCTTTGAAATTACTTCCTGTAAGTACTTGATTAAATTGTTAGCCAAGGACTATTTTTCTCCCTAGTCTCTCTATGGGGAAGAGACATTCATTTTCTTCTTCCAGGTAGAAGAGCTTTTCAAGGAGGAACAAGTGGTCTGTGATTTTGATTGCTGTAGAAAGGACTAGTGGAATAAGGACCTAGAAGAGACCATTGAATTTGTTAATTAGTAGGTCGTTGGTGAATCGAGCTCTCAAAGACTGCAGTTGATAGGAGGAAAAATTGGTATGGGGAAAATAACAAAGAGTAAGTAAGTCACAACTGGAAGAAAAGGCAGGAAAGGTAAAACCATTCTGAGAGTTTTGTTGGTGAACAAATAGAAAGATAGAAAGTGGAGACTGGGGAAATACTGGTTTCAAAAGATGATATTTTAAGAGATCAAATTTGAGAATATTTAGTATTCATGACTAACAAGTCATTATTACAGTTAAAACAAAAAAACCCAAGAGCTTGAACTTATAGAAAATTATTATAAATAGTGGCAATTTTATAAAAAACAACTTCTGGAGTGGTTAAATAATTGTTCTCCTTCGTTGGAGAATGTGTACAAAATATTGTGTATGTTCATCTGCTTTTTGGCGTGGACTTGGTCATGTGTCCAAATGATCGTTGAACTTCTAGGGTTGGTTGGGATGTCTGTCATACCTTTATCACTTCACTCCTAGGCTTGGAGGAAGGATTTCTTAGGTCTCTGTGAGTATACTGGGGCAGGGGTAGGAAAATGAGAGGTTTTATAGTTCTGGCAACGTCTCAGTGGCTGACAGCTGAGTCTGTAAAAATGCCACCCAATTTGTCATAGCATGTGGACTCTATGTTCACTTGATCTCCACCCTAGCTCCATTCCACACACGAAGGATTCCCCACGGGGAGGGCATGGAAGTAAACTGGCAACTCAAGATGGCTTTCTTTCCCAAATAAAGTATGGTAGCAATGGATCAGAAAACACACCTCCTTTCTCATCTGTCCTACAGTTTTCCACTATACTTACCTCTATAAAACCTCATTCACCAGTGAGGCCAACTGTGGGGGCTGGGCCTAGAAGAAAGGATGGACGGATGGAAA
>NW_012143079.1:1556719-1558268 GCF_000956105.1 Propithecus coquereli | reverse complement strand
TATTTGTAAAATAAGGACATTGAAAAGTTTTATCACTCTACTGACTTTATAATCTTTTAAATCATTTTTCCTGTCAATATTTTATTGAATACTTATTCCGTTTACTAAAATCTGGCCAGATTTTGTTTCTGGCTATGACATAATAGATGGAAATAATACTAAATAATACCAGCAAAGATTATCCGCAAAAGCTGGAAAATAATACCAAACAATTAAAATATGCTAAAATTGACTTGAAATCCCAAGAAATCTACCCCCAAAGACAGGATTTTAGGACTCAAATTATCAGAAGAGAACTCTAAAGAGAATGTGTCAAAAATTTCTTTGAAGTATTGCCTAATTTAAATGGAAGTTGGAAAGTCCAGAAGAAAGTAGCTGATAATGGGCTGATAAGTTAATCATGGATTTTGACTATGTCACTGGGCTGTGGAGACAAAAATACAGAATATTATGACCAGAATAAATAATAGAAAAACTAAATAGTCTTATATCTATTAAAGATATAAACACATAATTTAAGTATTTCTAAGTTCTTAAGATTCCAAAATCTGACAAAGATAAAAAGAGAAGGAAAATCAGAGGCCAATCCCTCTAATAATTAAAAAGAAACCAAACAAACAAACTAAAAAAACCTTGGAACATATGGAGATACCTCAAAGAGCTACAAGTAGAAGTATGATTTGACCCAGCAATCCCATTACTGGGTATCTACCCAAAGGAAAGAAAGACATTCTATTAAAAAGACATCTGCACTCGAATGTTTGCAGTAGCACAATTCACAATTGCAAAGATGTGGAAACAACCCAAGTGCCCATCAATACGTGGGTGGATTAATAAAATGTGGTGTATGTATACCATGGAGTTCCACTCAGCCACAAAAAACAATGGTGAGCTAGCGCCTCTTCTATTATCCTGGATGGAGCTGGAACCCATTCTACTAAGTGAAGTATCAAAAGAATGGAAAAACAAGCACCACATGTACTCAGCATCTAATTGGTATTAACTGATCAACACTTATGTGCACATGGAGTAGTAACGTTCTTCGGGTGTCGGGCAGGTGGGAGGGGGAAGGAGAGGATGGGTATATTCATACCTAATGGATGCAGTGCACACTGTCTGGGGGATGGACATGCTTGAAGGTCTGACTCAGGTGGGGCAAAGGCAATATATGTAAACTAAACATTTGTATCCCCATAATATGCTGAAGCAAAAAATAAAAAAACAAATAAAAAAACCCTAACCATTATACTAGCAAAGCAAATACAGCTATATATAAAAAGAACAATATAATCACCATGATCAAGTGAAGTTTATTTTAACAATGTAAGAGTCAAATTATTTAATTTACCGTATTAACAGAAAAATGAAAAAAGATCATCCTAATAGATAATTAAAAAGCATTTGATAAAATTTAAAACCCATTAATGATAAAAGTCTGTCAGTGAACTGAGAGTAAAACTAGGTTAGTGCTTGGTTTAATACATGCAAGAAGGTATATGTATCTTAGAGGCCAGAATCATGGGCTATGTAAAAATTCTGTTTAACATAG
>NW_012143079.1:1555423-1556669 GCF_000956105.1 Propithecus coquereli | reverse complement strand
AAAAAAAAAAAGAGTTTGGGGCAATAATGTTTGAACTCCAGTATCTCTGAGCCATTTGTAAGATTAAAAATAAGCACCTATATATACTTTTTCCAGGAGAGACAGACCAGTGAAAACTAGGTCCTGTTTTGATCAGCAAATGTTGTGAAGCTCCAGGGCAAGAGCAGGATGACAGGGAATTCTAATGTGCTGGGCACCATTTCTCCTTCCAGTGGCAAACACTTGTTCCAAAGTATCTATGACACCTACCTTATCTGATGTGACATTTTCTACAAAATGCTGAAATTTATGACCCATCAGCAGATAAACTAATTACAAAGTCCATGTTTAACATCCCATCTACTTCATTAAGCTCGGTTTTGAAGAACCGGAAGGGAAGTGAGAAGTAGGAGAAAATAAAGTTTCAGCCAAGTCTTTATTTTAGTCTGTGTCCTCTTATCATATTTCTCACACCCATATTAGACCCAAGTCCTTTTTTAAATGTCCAGTGTTAAAAATGTTCATTTTGATTGAATCATGTGCGTGAGTTGGAGAGGTTTAAACCAGAGTATCAGTAGGGTCTCTCAGAAAGCAGATGCTGAGACAGAATAAGCAGTACAATGACATTATGTGGAAGAAAAAGGTGGGGGTAATTCTATGAAAGACAAAGGTGGAAAAGGGGGAGGGAATCATGATTGAGCAGAAAGTATGGTTGGGCAGGGTGGGTCTTCAGTGATGATGCAGATTAGACGAAGTATTGGTCAATCCACCGTGCAGCTCTAGAGCAAGGATTGCTGTTAGAGGAGTTCAAATTTGGGAAGAAAATAAAGCTCTGGCACCCTGGCTTCCCTCACTCATTGTCTGGGGACTGCCCAGGAAAAGTGTAGCTTTGGCTTAAAAGCAATGGTGATTCATGAAAGCACTAGAGTTGGGAGCTGTCAAGTTGCTGTACTTCTTATAACGGAATGGTCAATTCTTCTTGAAGGGAGACCCAGTTCAGGAAGATGTATGACTGCCATCACTAGGTCATTTTTAATTCCTCAAGGTAACTTAGGCTTTATTCAAAATAATTGCCAAGTTCATTGAGTAGAAGTGTCATGTTTTTGAAGGCAAATTTTATAATATTTTCAATCAAATAAACTTTTAACATTTTATTAATATAAGAAAATTTCTCAAAGCTTGGCAAATTCTCTTATTTCTAGATATACTATGCCATGTAATACTTCCATAAGATACAATGAGTTGTAACTGAGTAAAAAAAAAAAAA
>NW_012143079.1:1552325-1552943 GCF_000956105.1 Propithecus coquereli | reverse complement strand
GTGAGCGAGACAAATGCATTTAACCAGAATGTTTGTACCCCCATAATATCCTGAATTAAAAAAAAAAAAGGATATAAAGGTAGAAATAAAATCGTCATTTTTGCGCACTCTTGATTTTGTATAGAAAAATTTGAAAATAATTTTTCCAAAAGTCTATTTGAATCAGTAAATGATTTTCTGAAATGTGCTTAATTAAAGATCAATATACAAAGTTGAAATGTGCTTTAATATTCCATTAACAAATAATTACAATGAAATTAATAAATGAAACCATTTCAATAGCATCACAAACTTCAATACTTAGGAATAAACCTAATGAACATTGTTCAAATATTCTAACCAGAAAACAATAACATATTATAGAGAAAAATGAGTGAAGTCTAAATGTTATCACTATCCATGATCATGGATTGGAATGCTTAATGTTATGAATGTCAAATCTCTCAAAATTGCTTTGTGTATTTAACATTCTCAAACAAAAGTTCAAGTTTTTGGTTTTGAAATATGACAAGATGATTCTAAAATCTATATGGAAATCATAAGAACCAAATAAAAATCAAGAAGCTAAATTATCAGTAATTAAGGCAATGGTATATTTGCATTCAAGAAAAAAAGATA
>NW_012143079.1:1551689-1552275 GCF_000956105.1 Propithecus coquereli | reverse complement strand
TCAAAGCTTGGCAAATTCTCTTATTTCTAGATATACTATGCCATGTAATACTTCCATAAGATACAATGAGTTGTAACTGAGTAAAAAAAAAAAAAAAAAAGAAATCTTCCCTCCACATTTTTACTGGTATTACAGATGTATTTCTAAATAAAGAAAATGCCAGGTGGAAATGTTGCGTCTGGACTCTAAACTAGGCCAACTGTAGCTGAGAAATGTGCTCTCACATAGCACACTTAAAGGACTGTGACTCAAAGCCGCAGCACGGTGAGAAGAAAATCTCTAGAGTCACTTGTTAGTTAAAATGGTAGCTTTTAACTGCCATGGATGACAAGAGTATTCCAAAGCTCTAAAACAGTTTTTCAGTCCAAAATATGGCTGCTGCTATTTTTAGTAGAAAACATCTCATGAATTTCAGAAAAATCTTTATAAATTATTTACAGTAATCTATGAAAGAGAATGTTGTATTAATGAGAATGACATTTGAAAAATGTTCATAGAATATATTTCTATGTGCATGAATTAGAAAATTTAAGTAACTACTTCAAATCGCAGTAAAATAAGAGTATTTTAAAAATAGTTATATATT
>NW_012143079.1:1550504-1551635 GCF_000956105.1 Propithecus coquereli | reverse complement strand
CAAGGGCAATTAAATGATATTCAAATCCATAAATGATTGGTTTTATCTTTTCATATACATTTATAGATATTTATATTATAGATGCCAATAGGAAAGTAAATTTATTAATGGTAGTGGCAAAGTGGATATATGGGAACTGATTAGGAATAAGTAGAGAAGAAGCATTTGACAGATATGTATAAGAAGAACATCCTGATCACAGGATTCAATACATAGTTCATAAATTAGTGAGTATGGCATGAGGAATTAAAAATCACTACTAGAACTCTGGATTATGCAATTACATGGTGGGGTGTGCTATTTATTGACATAGAGTTTTTCTTATGAGAGAAAGCCATAAATACATTTGACTGTTGATAATCTCCGAGAAAGAGAAAAATAGAAGATAAAGAATAAAGACAGAATGACCAATAATATTTAGTAGGCAATCAATTATCAATTCCTTTTTTCTTATGAGTGAATATTAACTTGTTGCTGTTAACTGAGCAAGAATCGTGTAAAAGTGTAAAGAACTGTAACAACAGGATTAGCAGGAGTTCCAGTTAACCAAGAAAGTTACCTTTGAATTATTTTCAAGTTCTTCTTCTCTTGATATTTCCTCTCTCTTTGTCAAGTGATGAGAA
Organism: Propithecus coquereli; assembly: GCF_000956105.1. NCBI lineage: Eukaryota > Metazoa > Chordata > Mammalia > Primates > Indriidae > Propithecus > Propithecus coquereli. The sequence goes on along the minus strand of NW_012143079.1, from coordinate 1,551,012 downwards.
TCTGGGTAAAGACAACAGCACAAAAAGAAGACTTCATAAATATTTCTGAGGAATTTTTATCTAAGAACTGATTTTATGTATCTTTGAGAAGACATGGCTTAGGAATTATTTTCTTTTAATTCCTAACCCTTTATCTTGTGATTCTTTCATTAAATTTCTATTTACCCAGATAACTCCTATATACCTATGTTCACTAATAGCTACATAATTATTGCCCTGCCCCTGTGGTCCCCACTCTCCTTTAGAGTTCATAAATAAATAATTTCAACACATATGAGCTAGGTTTTAAAGAAACAACAAAAAGAAGCCGACCCGCCCTTGCTTACATTGAGCTAAATGTATTATTTATATGTCGCTTCCTTCCAAAAAGATTTGGGTAATGTTAAAAATATAGTCAGACAATAAAACTACTAATATGTAATGTTTATAACTAACATGAAAATAATGGAGAATCCTGCATAGCGTCATATATTACTATATAGTTTTTGTAACTGAACATTCAGTTTAG
>NW_012143079.1:1545539-1546919 GCF_000956105.1 Propithecus coquereli | reverse complement strand
AAAAACAAGCACCACATGTACTCACCTTCAAATTGGTATTAATTGATCAACACTTCAGTGCACATGGAGTAGTAACATACATCAGGTGTCGAGCAGGTGGGAGGGTAGGGGGGGATGGGTAAACTCACACCTAATCTGTGTGGTGCGCACTGTCTGGGGGATGGGCACACTTGTAGCTCTGACTGGGGCAGGGCAAAGGCAATATATGTGACCTAAACATTTGTACTCCCATAATATTCTGAAATAAACAACAAATATTGTGTTTTTTTCCCTTAGTTTATAGCAGTCACCAAGAAAGAACATCCAGACAGGAAGGCATTCAGGTTTTTATTTTGTGGCCAAGATTGGAGAAAGGGAGCTTAGACTGTAAAGGCACAAAGGCACCTTCTCCCTAAACAAAAGAAGAAGTGGATGTTTTAAAGGGGCAATTTGAGGATAGGGGAAGCAGGTGTAAAAATGCACATGGCGGGATTTCAAGTGGGCAGGCCCAGCTCATGAACATGCTTCTTCACACACCACATATACAGAAAATGGCGGCAATTTTCATTGAGGGTATTGATTTTTATTATAGTATTATAATGTTATGTTAATGAGTTAAAAGTAACTGGAGGTCACCTTCTCTGATCTGCACTGGTTTTGCACAGGTCTGGACTTTTTCTGGCATTCAGCAGGGGGCCTTCTGGTGTCCTTGAGCAGCTGCACCTGCACCTATTTACCTGTAGGTAAATAGACTAAAGAAAAGCTGTTAAAGGAAGGAAAGAAACAAGAAGGAAAAAAAACTGTTAAAGTTTTCCATTTGCTTTGTATGGGCCGCCCTGGTGACAGGGTCGCTACTCAAATAAAAATTATTCTTGGGTAAAATACATCATCATAATCTTACAAATTTTCAAGTTTGAGTTTATCACAGCCTTTATGTTCACAGTGATGTCAGGAGGAAGCATTTGAAACATTAGGTAGTTTCTAGTTATAAGTATTCCTTTTAAAATACAAATTTTTACTAAAGTCAAATTACATGTTTCTGCTGGGAACTTACTGTTAAGTGGTTCATAGTCAATCTCACAAGAAATTATTTGAAGGAAAAAAAGATATGTAGTTGGTACAACAACCTGAGGAAAAGACATAAAAACTATTGTGAATATAAATCTGTCATCAGGAAATGCCACCTATTTAGGGGCTTACTGGTAATTTTAAAACTCAAGAATAACAAAAGACCCAGAAAAGAAATGCTCCTGGTACCCATCACTAGGGAGGTGGCTAGATAAATCATACAATATCTATATTATGAAATACTTTGAAGCATTTCAAAAGAAGTCAATCTTTGTGTAGTAAAATGGAAAGGGATATATAGTATATTAAGTGAAATGATAAGTAACATGAATC
>NW_012143079.1:1544466-1545489 GCF_000956105.1 Propithecus coquereli | reverse complement strand
TCTCAGCTTAGGTACAGGAAAAACTATAGCAATTGTTTTATATAATTTTCATTGTCCAATAAGAGAAATCAACTCTTCAGGATTATTGGCATTATTCTTTTAGAAATGAATTTGACAAGGCATTTATCACTTGGGATTGTATTCAATGTATACTGAGCAAAACAATGAACAATGCAGTTAAAAGTACTTTTGCAACTGAATAAATAATGAGTTGTCATAGAAAGTGGTGAATGTTGAATTTAACTCAGGACCTGGGCTCACAGAGAATGATGATGGTTAAGAATTACCCCCATTCCTAGCACTTTTTTTGCGTGTTCCAGAAAGAGCTAACCTCAAAAGAACTACACTTTCCCATATGTCTCGGTGTCCCTTCTTTTTGATGACTCCAGTAAGACTCACAGATGACTCCCTTGTTTACCTGCCTCTATAAAATCCCAGATATTCTTCCTTTCCTTTGAGACTTTCCTCATTATGACAATTCTTCCTATGCAATAGCCTAAATAAAATCATCTTCTTAATCATGCCGTGCATTCTGCCTTTCCCATTATGTTTATGCTGCATAGGAATTGAGTGTATAATATTAGAGCATTTTTGTTTTCAGTGTTTCGGTCTTGATCACTTGGCTAACTTTTCTTATTAAAGAAAGTTTAGACAATAGGTCAAACACCTAGTTCCCATTACTTTTTTTGAAGCTTAATTTTTATACATTTATTTTGTGATTCTCGAGGCTTGAAGCATTTCCAAAGTCTGACGTTTCTATCTATATATACTTATTATTCTAAATCAGGCACAATAACAAGCAATTTTTATGAAGGTGAAGGGATAATAAGATAACACTGAAGACAGGAAAAAAGAAAATGAGTAAAGGAATAACTTCAAGGTTTTCGTTCTCTCCAGGTCTTTAGTCTTGACTTGCTAATTTTTTCAGAATCTCCCAACAATGCGCTACATATTCTGTAGTGGCCATTTCCACAGAAATGAGTTCAGCATGACACTTCTATCTGAATATTCTGGTTTACTGCT
>NW_012143079.1:1540857-1541342 GCF_000956105.1 Propithecus coquereli | reverse complement strand
CTCATCAATAAATTCTTAGCCTTCGGCTAAGAATTTTGTGTCTAATTAATTTTGTATAACAAATGAATGTATTGATGGTCAGCTTGTTAGTATTTATTAAGGCTATCCAATCTCTTTAATCTCACTATATGAACTAACATTTCTACATTAGTTTTGTTTAGTAAGAAGCAGAACTGCTTCCTTATACTCTGAGAGAGTAAACTATTTATAATAGTCTACGAAAATAATGCTCCCCACCCCGCGTGTGCTAATTTTCAAACACAAACGTTGTATTCATGTATTGTTCAGTGAAAATCAATACATTGGCAGTTGATTTCATTCACAGGTTACCTTTAGTTTACAATATAGCAAGTCAATTCTCTACATTAGGTTACTACCTTAATTAAATCAACATTTCAATCAAGAAAGTTGAAAGTCATACTCTAGGCTAGTGCTTGTGTAGTACTAGACTAGTACTCATGTAATGATCTATGATCTTGTGAAAA
>NW_012143079.1:1535879-1537079 GCF_000956105.1 Propithecus coquereli | reverse complement strand
GCAGTCAGGGTAAATCGGCCAAGGGGAGAGGGAGAAGGAGATGAAAGAAAAGCTGTGTTATTTCAGAGTTCAGTCTCCCTATGAATTGTACTGAAGTCAGACTTGACCTCAAGCCATTCACATAGGAAATTCAACAATAATAGAAACTCCAGTCTGCTGTGAAAAGTTCCTGAATAAAGCTTACTACTTAGAATCTTCTCTATTGAAATTTTCTTTTCTTTTTTTTTCTTTTGTGAGGTCCAAGCACAACGGCATAAAATGTCCCAGCCCTTTATGGGGGCAGAGCCACATGTACAGGACAAGGTCTGTGTGCTGGCTCAACTCCATGTCAGCATACTGTCAAAATAAAGAATGATATATAAATCTGTGCATTGTGCCAACCACAGCATATAAACTACCTGGAGTTCATCCAGCTTTGCACAGAGGGCACCTTTGTGCAGCAAGCCCAGAATATTCTTATGATGTCATGTTATTGAAAGATGCTATCAAAGGTAGAGATTTGTAAAATTTTGGCAATCGTATTTAGCAAATATTTCTAATTGTTCATATTCTATGTATGCTTTGTTACAAAAAAAATAGATGTTTGGTGTTTGTTTTAGTTTATTCATATAAATGCATAGGTTTTTAAATATAAACTCATAACTGGGTGGAGATATGTCACGGAAAATGTCAAAGACATTAAATAGCCTTGATGTAGGTGAAAGTCAAGCTTATGTAAACAGAAATAGAGTATTACAATGAGAAGTATAAGAAAATAAAGAATGAGCTGAGTGGAACACAAAAGATTGATTTAGTCAGGTTCAGGTGCTTTCTGTTTTTGCAGTACACAGGGAATGTAGCTACAATCTTGGATTACTAGAAGATTCCATTTGAGAAATTTCTACTCCTTACTTGTAGGTGTTTCATTAAAAAAAATAAAGTGAGGTAACTGGGGGAAGATGGGCACTCTAACAACGACTGAAATGAGAAATGAAGAGAACCCAAATATTGCAGAAAGCCAGATGAGAAAGTTAATGATATAGCTGTTGAGAACATCCATCCATAACCACAGTTGTAATTTGTGATTTTCCGTCCTGTAATGCAATCTGGTATAATTTCTGTATGCTCCAGATAGCTACCTGCCTAGGCAGTGATCTCAGAGGGTGGAAGAGTACTAAATAAAGAACAAAGGTAAATTCAAGGCTTATGGTCACAAAGATG
>NW_012143079.1:1531904-1533034 GCF_000956105.1 Propithecus coquereli | reverse complement strand
ATCCTTATTTTGCTGAGTCTACTGACCATGATGCCAAAGCCCTAACACGTTGGTATCACCTGCCTTACAGACAGAATGATAGGTTTCTCTTTGTAGCTGATTGAGGCTGGGGTGTTTACTAACTTTTAATGCCAAAATGTGCCTCTAAATGATTTCCAAAAGTTTGTAATTGTTTTCTTCATCTATTTGATATTCATTTTTTTCTTATGACTTCCTTCTTAGATCAATATTTAGCTAATGACATACAGCTACATTGAAGTATGACTTCTGTAGTGTGAAATTAGCCGACGTTTAGCATTCTCTGAGGAAAAGCTGGTAGCTCAAAAGTAAAAATAAATTATTTTTCATATTATCCACTTTGTCACAGTCACTTAGAAACATTAGAAAACACAGTGACAAAAAGAAAAAAAATGAAAACATGCATGATTCCACTATCCATAGGTAGCAGTCATAATTTTTCTTTCCAGAGTTCCTGCAGCAAAACACTTCAAATTTTTTAACTATTTCAAGAAACACACTTTTGTTATGTACATTATGCTTTTAAGTCAGTGATAATTAAGGCTCATTACTTCTTGAAGTTGTTTATAGTTGCATTTTCACTCTTTTATGGTATATGATTCTAATAAATGTGCCTTAGTTAGCAAAATGAATTAATATATGTTCCATTATAGTTTGAGAGTTTCTGCTTTTGCAAGCTGCTTTTGCTACTTCTTAGAGAAAAAGATACAGAAACTAGTGTAGTATGTAGATTAATGAAATGTTTTTTTCTTTGCAGATATTTTTAACAATTCTCTATTATCATGCCTTGGAGTTTAGTTCATTAGCTATTGATCCGAGAAAGTAATAAGTAACTGCAATTTCAGAGACAGTGAATAATTTTCTTTTGGTATAATCCAATTTTCATAATTTTCTACAGATACGTAATACTGTACTATGTGACTGGAGATAGATGTGTTTCTATTATAAATGTAGGTAAGGGAATATTTACCAAAATATTTGATCTTTTAAAATTTTTCATTATGTTTACTTTTACATTCATTGCAAATTCATTATACTAGCTGACATTTTGATAGAAAGTGATGTAATGCTTGCATATTATATAGAGAATTTTGATAGAACATCTTCAGAAT
>NW_012143079.1:1530427-1531854 GCF_000956105.1 Propithecus coquereli | reverse complement strand
ATTGTAGTATATTATGGGGGTACAGATGTTTAGGGTTACGTATGTTGCCCTTGCCCCCCTCCCCCCCTAGGTCCGAGTTTCAAATATGTCCATTCTTCGGGTGGTGCGCATTGCATTCTTTGTGTGTAAAGATATTTTATATTTCAATTAAAAACTTAGAAATTGGGCTATAATGAGCTAAATATTATTAGAATACTTTCTCATACTTCTGCAGATAAAGAATATTTCAGGCTTAATATATTATCATTATTCTTCTGCCTCATGTTATTAAAACAAAAATCTTTAGGCATCTGGCATGTAATACCTTTCATACTTGTATGACACCTAACCATACATCTTCTTTGGCACCCCACATATGAGAAACTGTATTCCAGCTGTTTCTTTGTCTGTCTGAAATTTATTCCTGAATAAGATCCAGCTGGCTTAAGTACAAATCTATTTTTACTTAGGTGATGCTTAGAAGCACACTTGAAGGTCTTAAAATAGTGGGTTGTAGTGAGATCCAACAAAATACAAGCTTACTTTTCATATCATTAATATTCAGATTGGTGTACAATCTGGTCATACATAATGTCAAATTGTCTCCAAGGGTTAAAGTCCTATATCCCAGATCCTTCCAACTGCATTTTGATCAATATCAAAAGTTCCACACCTATAATACATTTTGTTTGACATATTCAAACGAGACTCAATTATAGTCATAAATTAAGAGCAGCAAAAAATGTTTCTGGAGATGTTGACAATATAACCTGGAAGGAATGGTATAGATATCAGAACTTCATAGCAATTTTCTAGTCAATCTATTTACAGATAGCCCAACCTTTACCCCTCGACACACACATACATATGTCCATTCCTATCTTCACTGATTTTACTTGTAAATCCCATTCCTTCACATTAGCAATTACTTCATTGGCTTCAAGTTGGATGATTTTCTTTTATCTCTAGGGGAACATTTTTACCTGCACATCTATAAACACTAAGGCTACAAAGTTAATAAGAGTTGGGGGTCATATTTTACTCTAAATAGTCTCACTCTATACCTTCCATGTTTAACTAGTAAATTATATGTCATAGCAGGGAAGAAATATTAAATAGATTACTACATACTTACAACTGGTATAAGTGCTAATGCCTTCTTACAGTTGGTTTTTACTTACCTCTCTCCTTCCAAAATTGGTGGAAAGCAACCCACACATAGCTGAGTTCTACTGCAAAGCTGTCAATTCAACATCATCCCTCTACGTCTGGTGATAACATCACCTTAATACAGTTTCTTCTGCAAACTAGCATCCATGATCTACTATTTAAATGTAAGGAAAATGATTTATCCTTTTCAAGTTGAAGGTCATTTCCCTTTAGCTATTTCCTTATGTCCCATCCACTATTCCATAAGGTAACCTGTGGTAAACTAGGAGCCACAAAAA
>NW_012143079.1:1526961-1528908 GCF_000956105.1 Propithecus coquereli | reverse complement strand
ACTTTCCTGGATTAAACTTAAGCCCATTATCCAAAGTGAGGCACCACAAGAGCAGAAGACCGAGATCCATTTGTACTTGCCATCAAATTGGTACTGACTGATCAACACTAGGTTGATCACATGGCAGAAATACTCTCTAGGGATTAGGGGGAGGGGGGGCAAATCTACAACTAAAGGACACGGGGAGCACTAAAGGGAGGGAAGGGCATCCCTTTAACCAGCACTTGGGTAAGGCAAAGACATAAAGTGTAACTGTAATGTTTGTACCCTCACAAAACCCAGGAATAAAAAAAAAAAAAAGTGCAATGCACACCACCCGAAGGATGGACATATTTGTAGCCCAAAGTATTATATATTGATTTTCTAATGTGTTGTAATGAATTACCAACATTTTAACAGCTTACAAAAAATTAACAGAAATTAAGAAACTTACAAGAGCCGACATTTATAATCTTATAGTTTCTTCATGTTGGTAACCTTGGTGTGGCTTACCTGTGTCCTCTGTTCAGAATCTCAGGAAGCTGCAATCTGGGTGTTGGCCTGATTACAGTTCAACTGGAAGAAGACTCCACTTCCATACTCGTGGAGATTTCTGGCAGAATTAAATTGCTTGCATTTGGTGGACTGATAGCCCCAGTTTTTTGCTAGTTACTGAGTAAAAGCCATCTTCAGCCTCTAGAGACCATCTTCAGATCCAGGAGGCCACCTGCAGTTTCTAAATTCTGCCCACAGTTTCTAGCCACATGGGCTTTCCCTGCATGGTTGTTTGCTTCATTAAGCCAGTAAAGATGCTCTAGAACTGTCTGCTACAAGATGGAGTCTTATAGAACATAATATATCAGAGAAATGACAACCCTTCACTTTGCTACATTCTGTTGGACAGAAGAAAGTCAGACCACTGGCAATCAAGAAAAAGCGATTATACAAGGGAGTCAACTCAAGGAAGCTTAGACGTCATTGTACAGTCACATCTTAATGTATGTTTCTTGATCTGGTCCTTTTTAGCATTAAAATTAAACACTACCGCATTAGTTGTGTTGAGTTTCTACAATGTTGAACAAATAAAGTAATGATTTTAAAACTATCTAGTTAATCTGAACTATGGCATTTCCTTGAACCCTCTCTTTTTAAAGTGAAAACCAGTGATCCCAATTAGGGAAGAAAAATATGATCTTTTAGATAAATCAACTGAAAAATTATTTTCTTTTAAATCGACACATTATAATTATACATATTTATGGGATACAATTTGACATTTTGATACCTATATAAGTTATATCATGATACCTATATAAGTTATATCAAATCAAGGTAGTTAGCATATTCATCATCTCGTGTATTTATCATTTCTTTGTGGTGAGAGCATTTACAAGCCTGTCTTCTAGCTATATGATAATACATAATACCTTACTATTAACCAGTTACCCTACCGTGCAATAGAACACCAGAATTTATTCCTCCTCCCTAACTGTAACTTTGTGAATACTGTCCAATCTCTCCCTACCTCCCTATTCCTCTCAAGCTTCTGGTAACAACTGTTCTACTTTCTGCTTCTATGAGGTCCACTTCTTTAGATTCTAAAGTGTGATTGTGAAGTACTGGTATTTCGGTGTCTGATTTATTTCACTTACTATGATACCCTACATGCCTATTCCTGATGCTGTAAATGTCAGAATTTCCTTCTTTATGGCTGAGTAGTGTTCTCTTGTAGATATATACCACACTTTCTTAGGTTGATTCCATATCTTGGCTACCTTTAATAATTCTGCAATGAACACAGACGTGCAGATATCTCTTCAACATATGGATTTCACTTCCTTCAAATATATACACAATAGTGATATTGCTGGAACATGTGGTAATTTTATTTTTAACTTTTGGAGGAACTTTCATGCAATGTTCCATTATCGCCGTACTAGTTTACATTCCTACCAACTGTGTATAAGT
>NW_012143079.1:1523432-1523982 GCF_000956105.1 Propithecus coquereli | reverse complement strand
GTAACTGATTAAAGATACTTTATTTATAACAGCTCCAAACTAAAAACAACCCAAATATCTTTCAATTGGTTAAACAATGTCAGGAAAGTGGAAAATTACAAAATGCCGGGAGGCGGTGTTGATTCATGTGAAACCCATATGGGTTTGCTACTGGTGCTTTTGGAAGGTAGGCTCATGTCCTCTCACAGAGACTGGGAGACAGGAGCCTGGATATTAAGTTATGACTAGAATAGCCAGTAAATTCTTTGGGCAGCTTTGAATTTTGTAAGGCAGGCACCGTAAGTGGGATTGGCATCATCCTAGGAATGTGGCCCTGAAATATTAGAAACTATGTTAGTGTTTGTCCAAGTCTTTATATGCTAAGGTTGAGGCCTAGTTGAAAAGCGGGCTCAGAGGAACCTGGCTAGAGTTTGGTCAAGGAAATCATCTTTGTCAACTATTGTTACGTAAGACGTTACCATTGGAGGAAACTGAGTTAATGGAACATGGGACCTCTGTGTACTATATTTGCAACTTCCTGTATATCTATAATTATTTAAAAATTAAAAAT
>NW_012143079.1:1522722-1523382 GCF_000956105.1 Propithecus coquereli | reverse complement strand
TCCCAATTAGGGAAGAAAAATATGATCTTTTAGATAAATCAACTGAAAAATTATTTTCTTTTAAATCGACACATTATAATTATACATATTTATGGTATACAATTTGACATTTTGATACCTATATAAGTTATATCATGGTCAAATCAAGGTAGTTAGCATATTCATCATCTCGTGCATTTATCATTTCTTTGTGGTGAGAGCATTTACAAGCCTGTCTTCTAGCTATATGATAATATATAATACCTTACTATTAACCATAGTTACCCTACTGTGCAATAGAACACCAGAATTTATTCCTCCTACCTAACTGTAACTTTGTGAATACTGTCCAATCTCTCCCTACCTCCCTATTCCTCTCAAGCTTCTGGTAACAACTATTCTACTTTCTACTTCTATGAGGTCCACTTCTTTAGATTCTACACATGAGTGTGATTGTGAAGTACTGGTATTTCGGTGTCTGATTTATTTCACTTACTATAATACCCTACATGCCTATTCCTGATGCTGTAAATGTCAGAATTTCCTTCTTTATGGCTGAGTAGTGTTCTCTTGTATATACATACCACACTTTCTTAGGTTGATTCCATATCTTGGCTATCTGTAATAATTCTGCAATGAACATAGACGTGCAGATATCTCTTCAACATATGGATTTCACTT
>NW_012143079.1:1520851-1521938 GCF_000956105.1 Propithecus coquereli | reverse complement strand
CTTAGCATCAGCATAGCTGACAGCAACCTTAAACTCCTGGGCTCAAGTGATCCTCCTGCCTCAGCCTCCTAAGTAGCTGGGACTATAGACCTGTGGCACAAAGCCTGGCTATTTTTTCTATTTTTAGTAGAGACCTAGACTCATTCTTGCTCAGGCTGATCTTGAACTCCTGAGCTCAAGCAGTCCTCTCGCCTCAGGCTCCCAGAGTGTTAGGGTTACAAATGTGAGCCACAGTGCCTGGCCGCATCCTAAAATTTTTAGAAAATTACTCTGTAGTATCCTCTCAGGTACTAAAAAATAACCAACAGAAGTATTTAAGCAAAGTAGTTCAAAACTGATAACCTCTATAATGACATATTGAAAATTAGTAAATATACATTTCTTGCTGAATACAAGAGAATCATATGGTGATTTATTCCATTCTGAAATGGAATGATGAGTAGTGGAAATCAAACTCCTGTCCAATGTCAACTAATACGGCATTGGTGTATCATAGAAAGGACAAATGCATTGAAAAATGTTGATATTAATACATTTAAGGTATCTGTATGTAATAACACTACTCCATTCCTTCTATTGCAGTGGTTGTCAACCAAGGATGATTATCCCTCCAGGGGCAGGACCACTTGGCAATATCTGGATACATTTTTTATTGATACATTTTGATTGTCACTGTTGCTGGCATCTAGTATGTAGAGGCCAGGAATGTTGCAAATGTCCTACAATGCACAGGACGGCCCCTAAAATGATTAACTGAACCAAAATATCAATCATGATGGTTTGAGAACTTTATTCAACAGTCAATTGTATGGATTTAATAATTTCTAATTAAGATAGCTAAATATTTAGAGACAACATAGTGTTTATATAAAATAGAAATTGATGTCACTTGTCAAAATTCATTTAATTCAAACATTATATATCCTTGAAATTCAAGTCATTAAGTCTATCCCGGTTATCTATAGACTAATTTCTAGACAAAGATGCAGGGATTTTGATTTTTAAGCTATAAAACAGTTTTAAAAATGAGATATTTCTGAATTTAGGTCATCATACCTAGAGTTGATATTCTCATACCAGAAGATAA
>NW_012143079.1:1518202-1519334 GCF_000956105.1 Propithecus coquereli | reverse complement strand
AAGTTATTTCTATATATAAAAAGTCTGCATTCATAGTGGAGGAATTTGCAAGCCTACTGTAAAGGAAACCCAGGATAAAGGAAATTATGTGTTATGGAACTGAAGAAACAATGGCTCTCACCTAGCAGTGCCTTGAAAATAAGTCTTCTGATGGACCTTTTGCAACAAATCTGTAGTGTGATCAATTCAAAATTCACTGTTTAATAATTAGCAGAATTAAGAGGCTCAATGATCTCAGAGATGTGGTAAAGAAACTATTACTTATATTTTTGGTCAATAATAGAAATGAAAATAATTTTAGAGAAAAGCATCTGTTCTTATAATTTATGGTCCAAATATGAAGTAAAGTAGAAGGTGACATGACTTTATGCGATTAATGGAGTATTAAAATTTGATTTCAATTAATCTTGAGCATTGGATCAATCTCCTTAAAAGGAGTGTAGTTTGGAGAAAGCAGATTTCATGTCCTCTACAGGTTCAATAATATGGTTGTTCAAAATGTTATATTTATATCGCTGTATTGTGATCAAAAATGTATTGACCTTTTATTTTTCAGAATCAATCAAAAAAATAGAACATGAAAGAATCATAGCTATATAATGAAATGTAAGTGTTATAAATATCAACATTATAAAAGAAACAATATAGTTGTCAAGCTGAGAAGAAGGGAAGAGATGTACGAAGATATAGTAGCACCAGTTCTAACATTTCCTATAAGACAAAGATATATTATCTAAATTTGATGGATGAAAATTATGTTTTCATATAGTATTCAGATTTATAACAGTGATAAAAAGGAAAACCCAAACCAAAATTAAATCCAACAAAAATTAGAGAGAATGGAAAAGTGGGAAGAGAAGTTTATGTAAGTCAATTATCTATTTTATCTCTTGCAGCAGAAAGTAAAAAGATAAGAGTTTATGTTGTTAAGTAGAAAATAATGTACAAATATATTACTTACAGAGTTGACCACTAGAAGAACTAAGAACAGAAATGGTCGAATCCAAAGAATAGAATAAAGAACATTTTTCAACACTGTTATTTTTGTTTTTAAATGCTTATATATTTTTAAATGCTTGGAATTTACAAAGTGGAAGAAGGGAAAACAAGTACTAATTTAATCATGGATCCA
>NW_012143079.1:1517057-1518152 GCF_000956105.1 Propithecus coquereli | reverse complement strand
TCATTGCAAATTCATTATACTAGCTGACATTTTGATAGAAAGTGATGTAATGCTTGCATATTATATAGAGAATTTTGATAGAACATCTTCAGAATTTGGGACAGCATAACTACAGTTACACAAAAGTGTATACATTAATGCTGATATCTACTATTTCTGTAAAGATTTTATGAAATGTTACTTTTTTGTATTAAAATGAGTATTAGCTTAAATAGAGAGTCATGCATGAATAAAATGAATGAAAATGACTAAAAATATCCTAGAAAATTAATAAGAAGCTTTGATTTATCAAAATTGCTTTTTAAATATCTTTACCAAAATGAAGCTATTTAGTGAAGGCATGTATATAAATATTACAACAATGCTGTCTTTACATAGGTATCTATTTATTTTACAGACATATATAAGTGTACGTCATAGTAATAAACTAAAAAGGCTATGATTTTAGACTTACAGCATCTTAGTTGTCTAATGAAATGTAATTTAATCTCATCTGTTACAGATGAGCAGAAAAAAAAGATAAAAACACTTTCCACAGAAAAAAGTTGCTTGTTTTTCCATAAAAAAAGGGTAGCTAAGTTGTCAAAGCTACTAAGTTAGCTAAAAGTTGATAAATGTTATAGATATAGGTAGATATATGATAGATAGATAAATAGGTAGATAGATAGCTATATAATAAACAGATTTGTCCTGTAAAATCTATTTCTTTTTTTCTTCTTTATGTATGTAATATTTGGATAAACTAAATTTTCTCAACTAATTAAATTTAATTCTAAATAGCAATGAAAATCAAATTAATGAATGTACTTGTATCATTTAGAAAATATCCTTCTAATGTAATGCTTATAAGAACAAAATGCAGTTAAACAGATGGTTCACGTTGATGTATGTTCCTGGAAGATATAAAGAACAACTAGTACCATTATGTAATTTTATTTATCTATTCACTTCTATCATTCTATTTGCTATATTCATGAACTATGATACATTAGAAAATTTCAAAATAAACCCTATAACTATCTCAGAGTATGCCTTTTATAAAATTATGGGTTCAAAATTTGACCGATAATAATAATGCTATGTTTTATACAACGT
>NW_012143079.1:1513944-1515399 GCF_000956105.1 Propithecus coquereli | reverse complement strand
GCATGAAATCCTCCTTTGTAGAAAATACTTTGCTATTTTATATAGTTGCATATTATCATGAGAAGGATGGGCCATGACTGACCTTGCAAAATCTTCACTATAAGATCTCATCTACAGATATAAACTTCACACTAGAGGAGAATAATCCCTATAAAATTTGAAGATACACACCATACTTTGATATATATCAAGAACATTTTTAAAAAGAGGGACATCTAAAAATGGGGACATAATATGTCGTTAGCAGCCCTCAGAAAGTTTCTCCCAAATTTTCACTAATGTATCGATGATGACTTAGAGGAAAGCTGTCTCTTGTGAACCACATTAAAGAGTTAGACTAACAATAAATACAACTATTCCCAGAATCTGAGGGTTTCCTGAGCTATAATCAAAAATGGCTAGAGCTATTCTCAAAATTAAAAGTATTACCTCACAAAATTTTGCCTTTTGAAACATTTGCCATTTTCTATCAAGAAGGTAGTTATAAACACATTTCAGCTCCAGTAAGGGGCTGAGTTTCTATGCCAATCAGGAAACTAGACAGGCAGTCCTTTCTTAAAATCATACTGTCTGTTCAGGTAGCCTGGTCCACTTCTCTCTTAGTAGCTCTCTTCAGATAACTGTTTTTTTGTTGCTGTTGTTTGTTTGTTTGAGGATCTGTTCTAGAATACACAATAGTATCTGTTACTCAGCTTTGTAAATTAACATTCAGCCTTTCCTCTGGTCCTTCATAATCTCATGCCTAATTCTCCAGAGGGGGGTAAAAAAAAGACAACAAATTAACAGCAAAATTAAAAAAAAAAAAATCCACAGAAACAAATAAAGGGGATTTTTTTTAGAGACTCAAAAATATCTGAAATTTTAGACCTACAAATTGTGTGAATGAATATTCCCTATTACAGTACGATATGAACACTGGACATATAGCACTGTGGTGTCCAGGGAGCATATGAGTCTAGAGAAAATAGCAAAAGCACCAACGGATGTGGACAGCACAATGGTAATAGAGTGCCATTGGCCTTTCAGTACTCTTGAGCGACACCAGTCTTACTGATGTGTCGCAATTCTCTACAAAACATGACCAGAATCATCTCAGTGGCTTGGTGAAACACATAAGAGTTGTGACGCACGCTTACAGGGGTCTATGGGCCGCAGAACTGGATGACGAGTACAAGTAGAGACTGAATGTACTTTTTCAGGAGTCTGCCTAAGAGATTTTTTGGGAAGTAGTTAAATGGTCCTGAATGTTCTGAAATAGTAGTAAAAAGGGTCAGAGAAATCCCATTTATTACTCTTTATGCGATTTATCTTTGTCTTTTCTTTCAACTCATTGTGGGATTGAACCAGAAAAATGCGCTACGGGAAGAAGCGTGAATTTAAGAACATAGAGGTGTTAGTCTGTGCAACTGGAAATTGCCATATTCTACATGAGCATGAGGGTTAGAGAGAATAGGA
>NW_012143079.1:1512449-1513894 GCF_000956105.1 Propithecus coquereli | reverse complement strand
AAAATGCCACGCTTCAATGATGTATTCTATTTTCAAATATTCGATCACTAAGAAGACTAGATAGAGTATTACCATTTCAATCACTGCAATCAGATTTTAAGCAGAGTTTACATGTACATTCCTTGTCTAATATTATAAAAATTACTCTACGTTTCAACTTGACTTAGAAAAACTCCATTTGTTATTTCGCTGCAAAATATTTTGCTGTGTATATAGAATTGTGCCAGATAAAGGTTCTCTTCTGATTTAACTTATAGAAATTTCTGTGTAGATTTTTTTAAGTTAAAATTGTTTTTATAATACTGTGGGTCATGTCAGATGGGGATATTTATTTAATGTTTCCATTGTTTCACAGAAAACAGAAAATCTGATCTTATTTATTTACCAGTAGGGCCTAATTGTTACAACAAGATGATTTTATGCTCTTTAGTTTCATGCCACTGTCTGGATTTGTATACTACACTAATTTATACACTAAATGTAGCAATTCATTTTTAAAACCACTTTCCAAAAGTTCTCTTGTCAAGGGAAAATTAGATCTGTACCTTTGCATCAGCCACTTGCACATCTCTGTTACTGACAATCTGTTTTATCTAATTTGCCTCATCTTAATACACATGCACCAGCTTTTGTATGCTTATTATGCATAGTAAATCTGCTGTCATCAATTCATTTTCAAACTGTATCTTTTTATTTTTATTTCATTTTTCATATTTTTATTTTGAAACAGTCTGAAAATTATGAGCAATTTGCAAGTACATTATAATAAATTTATTTTTCTTAACCATGTTTTCAGCCATGATAAGTTCCTTTATATCATTCTTGTGATGACATTGCAATGCAATCACGTGTGCAACCCTTTAATCACATGCTGAATTCCTCTATCTCTCACCTGTGTGTGCTCTCTCTGCAGACCCTTTGAACAATAATTTTTGCATCATATATAGAGTTTGTGATTATCTGTGAAAAGACCATTCTAGTAAAAATAACGCTGTCATTACCAGAACCAAAGTAAATTTTGTTTTAAAAACAATTGTCAAAAGCAAAAGAGTGATTCCAAATTATAAAAGTAAAGTTCTACACATTTTAACACTTTGTGGAAAGTTGTAAACAAATAGCTTAGATTATCAGTGAAAATAGTTTTCAAAAAGTATAACCATGAGAAGACAGGCAAAAACATAGACTTACAGCACTGGAATTGTTTACATTTACAGATTCAATGAAAGTGAACAGAGATGGAAACGAGACAGGTAGGGAGAGGCATTTTATAATAAATAGCATTGCGTTATTAATTTTTGTTTTATAAAAGGAAAGAAAAGGAATAACTCTTAAAAATGTGTACTCCTGGCCGGGCGCGGTGGCTCACGCCTGTAATCCTAGCACTCTGGGAGGCCAAGGCGGGTGGATCTCTCAAGGTCAGGAGTTCGAGACCAGCCTGAGCAAGA
>NW_012143079.1:1507814-1508641 GCF_000956105.1 Propithecus coquereli | reverse complement strand
GAAGCAAATATCATCCCTAGGGCTGAGGGAACCAAAGGAAGGCAGATGTTGGAATTATTAAACTTTAAAAACTTAGAAACTTACACAGATCTCTGCAAGGAATAAAGTAAAGGCCCTGAGAAGGCAGTGGCAGTTCAGCTGGTGATGGTGTATCTGAGCTTGGAGGAAGGGCCCCGTGGAAGGCCGCGCTGCTTAGATTGTTCCTGAGAGGCCATTGCCATGAAGTTAGTATGGCACATTTTGGAAAAACTGGTAACTGGATTCAGCAGTTGCTACAAAAAGGCATACCTGCTGCAAGTGTGAATAGGCTATATTGGAGCGATGCTCAGGTGAATTGCAAGCTGAGACGATGCTCCTAGTGAGCAGAGAGGAAGGAGCAAGTCTCCTTTTCCTCTTCTAGCCATACAGCCTCCTTCCAGGATCCCTTGTGGGTAAATCTTAACATGTGGTGTTCAGGATCCCAGGTCCACCATCACAAAACCAATAATAAAGAAGTCTGAGTTTGGTGCAGAGAGACAACAGCTTATGCCTATTGCATTTTGGCTTTGGTGATTACACTTCTAAAATAATGCCTTTTTAATTATAATTACAGTATTTATAAATGATCTCTAAAGATAATTTATGAATTTATAATGTCTACATCCAATAATATTTTATCTGAATTTTTTCATATGTTACTTTCATACTCTTTCATATCTTGAAAGAGTCCATAATTATCCTCTCTGATAACTGACTCTTGGTTTTCCTAGTTTAGATCCAGATATTTGCTTTCTAATTGATTTACCATTATCTCTGATCCTTTTAATGTATAATACATTAAATAAACA
>NW_012143079.1:1503465-1507764 GCF_000956105.1 Propithecus coquereli | reverse complement strand
TGAAAAAATAGGGCTTGAAATCAGATTATTTTTAACTGCTATGACCTATATTTATATATTTATGTTTACATACCTACTGCATCTTCGTTAAATATATTTTTTAAATCTCTAAGTAACATAATGCCTTATAGAACATGGATCAGCTATTTTATTATTCATCTGAATAAGAATTTATCTTGCAATAAATATTTAAGTAAATGTAAATTTCCTTGCTTAAATCCTTTGAATACATTTGTCTTTAAAAGTCAGTGAACATTTTTACTGAGTTTATGGTTAAACATTTACTATATAAAATTGAAAATTATCTCAGATTCAAGGTAATTTTAGTAATTTAATGTAAATAAAATATGTGCATTTAATTACATGTAACATACGATCCCAAATTAAATGAAGTTGACAACCAGTATTAAGCTATGAATAAAAGTAATTCTGGGTTAAAAAAAAAAGCATAGAAATAACAGAATGAATTAAACAAGCTTCAGATGCCTATATTTGAGGAGTAGTTTGCATCTTAAACAAAACGTGACATGTTAATTATCTCATTTTCTAATTCTTCCTACTGTAATAACATCACCTCCATTATGTCCCCTTCCCCTCAAAGGGGACTGCATAATATGATTCATACTAGCAGAATAGTCAGTGTGGAGTGTGGTCTTGAGAAGCAGGGAGGAAGCAAACAATCACTTCTTGAGGAAAGGTGAGACACAACAGTGCAGGAGTGAACTGAGCCCTTCCTTGGGAATAGAGATGACGTCCACATATCGGGAAAGAAGTTAGGAACATGTAGTAAAGAATTATCTAATAAAAAGGAAGACAAGATAAAATAAATGCTAGTCAGATTGATGACAAAGAGTGTGAATGACAGATTACAATTCAGGTAGAGTGGTCAGGGGAAGCAATAGAATGACGATGAACTAGTCATGCCAAGATCAATGTGGTAAGTCTCATACGTAAAGAAAAGGGAAGTTTAATAATCCTAATGCATAAATGAAAAATGTGGCTGGAAATGAGTGAATGAGTTAAGTAGGGAGAGTAATAAAATTTGATGTTAGAGGTGATGTAGGCAGAGACCAGACAATAGGAACTTGTGGACTTGGATTTTATTCTGAGTTTGATGGGTAGTCATCAGAAAGTTTTGTAAATTTCTTTGATTTACGTGACATGATTATACTTGAAGATACATCTGAAATTTTCAGAAGACTGCTCTGGCTACAACATGGAGAGTAAATCATAAGGAATCCAGAGCAGAATTAGAAGATCTTCCCTGCTGTTGTCAGGAGCAATGATGCTGGTTGGGTTAGAAAATGAAGATAGGGCTTGCTAATAGATTACACAGTGAATGTGTGGAAAAGAGATGGATTAAGAATGACTTTTTGGTCTCAACTAATAAACTACATACTGCCATTTGTTTATTTGAAAATTACTGTAGTAAGGAACAGACACTTAAAAGATATCTATAATATTGACTTTACAGCAAAACTTCCACTTATAGGGCGAATGTGAATAATCGCTACTGTCTCCACATATAGTAGGAAGAAATCTAAGCTTGCCCACAGAACTCCTATCCCTACTGTACACACCCTACATAATTCCCTCCCCTTCAATGTGGGTGAGACCACTGAGGATGATGGGATAACACTTCCATCGCAGGTTGCTAATCGGTTCACTTTGAGAGTGGCCTTGACCCCATCACGTGGGATATTTAAAAGACAGTGAAGTATCATTGAAATGCTTTCTGGCAGGCCTAAAAGAAAGTAAAGGGCCATTTGTGTTGTAAACTGACTATGGAGGAGGCCATGCGACTAAGACCTGGGGGAAGCCTCTAGGAGCCTCTGGGGTGACCAGTGGCCAAAACCCAAGGGAAAATGGGAATCTCCGTCCTAAAAACACAAGGAACTGAATTCTGCCAACCATCTGACAGAGATTAGATGAGAACTCCGAGCTCCAGGTGAGAAAGATCCCCACCTGGCACTTTGATTTCAGTTTTATGAGGTCCTAAAAAGACAACTCAATTATGCCATTTCTGGACTGTCTGATCTACAGAAGCTGTGAGATGATAATTTTGTGTTATTTTAAACTGCTAAATTTGTTACAGCACCAAAAAAAAAAAAAAACTAACATATACTTCGGTACTTAGAAGTGAAGTGCTACTGAGCTACTGATACAAACTGATAAAATTGGAAGCAGCTTCGAAATCAGGCAGTGGGTGGAGGATAGAATAATTTTGAATAGCACACTAGAGAAAATCTAAAATCCCTTGAACAGGCTTCTGGTAGAAACTGGGGCTTTTAGGATGCTGCCTGCCAGGGCTCAATATGGAATCTGGAACCTGGAAGAAGAGAGATCCTTCTCATGTAGTGCAGGAAAACTTAGCAAAACCATGCTATGTTGAAAGCAGAATTTTGAGGTGAAGAACTTAGGTAGGAACATTTCCAATCAAAGTGTTAAAGGTGCCACTATGTTTTCTCTTGCTACATTTAGTAAAATTATGAGTAGAGAGAGAAATCGAGGGAGGAGGTGTTCAACAAAGAGGATTTTGAAAATCATCCATTGGCACAGAGAAAAAGTTGGTGTGTCACTATATGACCCTTTGCTAAAACATCAGACATATCAAAGGTTAAAGTATTCAACATCACAAAAGTTCTTTGCAAGAGATTAAGGATATGCCTCACATATCTTCTCTGTTGTTTATGAGCTACTGAGTTTATAGTATTTTGTTATACCAACCTGAATAGACTAAGAATGCCTGCAACATTCCCACCCCTCGATGTACAAGTTCTGTATGTCCGCTCCTCGGTGTGGACAGCACCAACGAAAACAACGGAATAACATCCCAATGGTTATGCTGCAGAATAATGGAAAGGGGTTTTTATAGATGTAAGCAAGGTCCATAAACAATTGACTTCAGGTTAATCAAAAGGGATTAATCTTGAGTGGACCTGACATAATAAGGTGAGTTCCTTAAAAGAAGGTAAAGCATCTCCTGCTTGCCTGGACACAAACAGCCATGTCATAAACTGCCTATGGAAGAAACACATGGCTGGGACTCAGTGGTGGCCTCTGGAAGTGAAGAGCAACCCCATGCTGACAGCCAACAAGAAAGCAGAAATGTCTTTCTACAGCTATAAAGAAGCAGATTCCAGGGGTTGGTGGGAGATTGGAAAAGGACCCTGAGCTCCGGTTGAATATTTGGCCTTTGCTGGCACTTTCCTTTCAGTTTGGTGACACCCTGAGCAGTGAATCTAGCGATGCTATGCTTGGACTTCAGACCTAACAGAAACTGTGACATAATGCACTTGTGCCGTTTTATGCAAAAAGTTCACAGTCATCTGTTACACAGAACCGAAAACTAATACACCACCAATGGATGTTTGAAAGGGAATTGAAAATTTCCCACATTTCCACATTGTGAGCCATTGACCCATACTGGGCCATCACTGCACCACACCCTGAATTATAGTGATTGCTGAAGGCCAATCACTCACGCAGGGCACCTGGAGTCTTTTACTTGGGTTTCTTGGGGTTCTTGTATTGAAATAGATGTCTCTTTTCTATCTGAGAAAAACATATGACCTTGGAGTTTCCTATGGCTGCATTTCCTGCAGGATGAACAAAATTATCACAGAAAAAGAGCAAAGGGAGTCTGTAACCAAAGGGAGGCATAAATAAATGACCACAACAGCTGTGAAGGCTGATGGTGTCTGGGTTGCTGTGCAAACTCTGCATTGCCCCACAGGGAAAATATGAGCATCCCTGGATCATAAGTTCCCAAAAAAGCTACCCTGACATATAGCCATTAAATTCATTTCTTATCATTGCTCTTGATCAAATCGGGCCTCTATTACTTGAAACCAAAAGTGCCCTGGCTAATACAATTCAAACTCAATATTACAAATGTCTATTGATGAATATGACAAAAGCCTACACAACAAACAGTCCAAACGTTTACTAATTTTCAAATTTCTTGCATTTATTCATCTTGGTAGATGTTCAAAACTTCTTCTTCAGTGAGAATTAAATCTCTCAATCTCCCTCTCTTTTATACCTGTGTTTTTCTTTTCTCTCTTGAAAATCTCCCTATATCATTAAACAGCTTTTTATCTGTTCCCTTTCTTCTGTTTCTGGGGAAGATTCCAGTGTTCTAGGGAACGCTGTCTATTTTCAGACTAATCACATCTTCTTTATCCATTAGAATAAATGACTTCTCTTGCCTGTGGGGCCGTTAGCCTCATTCATTTCCTCTATTTCATCAGTTCTCAAGCTTTCTCATTCTACTAGCATTTCCTTTCTGTCCCAGAA
>NW_012143079.1:1489775-1492064 GCF_000956105.1 Propithecus coquereli | reverse complement strand
CTGTAGTCCCAGCTACTTGGGAGGCTGAGGCAGGAGGATCACTTGAGCCCAGGAGTTTGAGGTTGCTGTGAGCTAGGCTGATGACACGGCACTCTAGCCAGGGCAACAGAGCCAGATTCTGTCTCAAAAAAAAAGAAAAAAAAAATCAAAGACTTGTCTTCATCAGTATTGCTCATCAGAATAAAGAGAAATTAGATAATTGAATTAACAATGACTACTGAATTTTAGTACTATGAGAGGGGATTGTTCTTAAACAAAATTCCTTATTCAGCTCATTAACAAAGCCACATCCTGAGGCTAATTACAGCTTATATAGTTGGACCCAACAGTGCTCCTGTCAAAACTCTGAGCCAGCACGAGAAAGGCCAATTCTAACTATTGGTTTCCCTATTAGTTTATAACATGCATTATAATGACCAAGTACTTGTGCCTAAGTTTCAATTAATAAGCCTCAGTCCACAGAAGGTGGTGTTCTTATTCTGAATTAAGATTCCAGTAGACTGTCCTGCTCCATTCTTTTTCCAGATCTAGTTTCCTATCTTGCTTTTTCTAGTTTATTTTCTGAAAATCGAAGTGCATCCCCAAATACTAACCTACGAGTATTTGTATGAAGACAAACTAAATGGCAAAATACAGCCTTCCTGCATTTATAATTACATCTATTCATGTTCTACTTTCCTAATAGGACACCATTATTTTGTTTCAGATACCTTGATGTTGAACGCTTTTATTAATTATGACTATAAAACTTTGGATCCTTTATTACATTGTACTCTGATCCCCAAATGTAACCTATAATTGCCTCCTAAAATCTAGATGGTTTCCCTAGAATTTTGTCTCAGGTCAGGTTGTCACAACACTGACCTTAGGACACCATTAACCACCCACCCCACATATAAATTAACTGCCATATATAACTGATACCTACTGAATTATGGCTACACTTCATTAAAAGTGTGAGTCAGTCTGTAAATCATAATTGTAAAATAAAATTTAATGTAATACTCTTTTCGGTGCTCAATAAAATCTATGAATATATTATAGCATAATATTGCTTTAGGAAGTTTCTTTAATTTTACTCTCAGCAGTGCTGATCAGGGTGAAATCTCAATTCTCCAAGAAATAACTGAAAATTCAATTTAAGACATTGAATTTAGCTAGATCAAAACCAACAGAAGTTATAATACTTATACTGAACACAGGGAAAAATCAATCAGAAAATATAAGATACTCATACAGAGATATATGAATCTCTGGAATATCAAAGGAAAGCTAGATGATGAATTAGTTTGATTAAGGTAACAGGAGAAAGTTTGAGTAGGAGGATACCAATGAAAATGATATATAAGCTGCTATCATTCTTCCCTGGGAAACACATTTCAAGAACATTAATGCTGAATGAAATACAAACAAAATGCTCTTAATCAGATGTAGATTCTCCGTCATTTGTGATGAAAGTGTCCCTTGGTATATATTTAAAGACAAACGTCTGAAAGTATAAAAGTAAAATTACATAGTGAATGGGATTTTCTTTCCAGAAAGGCAATAAATAATTCTAAAATTTACTGCTATATTTGCCTTTTCCAGTCTTAAGCACATTCGGCAGGCAGGGGATAAAATTTATGAGAGCTCACATGTGGAAGCAGAGGCAGTTCTCCACCTTTAAATCCTCATAGTGCTTTACATATCTAGAGTAACATGGGGAAAGGTAAATTTCTTCTCCCACGGGACCAGATTTAGCTTATTATCTTCCGGTACTTGTATGACCAGAACCGCAAAGAGAGGATTCCTGTGTTGTTAACTCATGGTTCCTGGGAAAGTGGTTACCAGTTGATGTTGATATCTAGTAGTAGAAGATTCATGGGGACTACAGCTGTATAAGCACATTGGAAACAAAGCGAAGATAAGATTTAAGGCCATTTTTGGTAGGCCCGGTGCATAATCAGCTTGTCAAGACTCCTCCTCCTTAAACTCCATCTTATAAAACTTCCTCCCATCTCAATAGAGGCCATTTACCCTATTGTAGGTAACTACACAATGGAACTATCACAAAACAGCTAAAAATTAACTTTTGACAACTGAGGCATGGAAGGCCAAATCGGACATAAAAATAACATTTAAAGGGCATTAATGAAAATATATATGCACTTGTGAAGTTGTATAAACTATTTCAAAGTTAAATATATTAAAATTAAGAATCATGAAATGAGATGCAGAAGATGTACAATATGTATTTTAGAACTAAAAAGAAAAAATCTAATCATGACATAGTTGGTCAGAAAATAAATA
>NW_012143079.1:1487859-1489725 GCF_000956105.1 Propithecus coquereli | reverse complement strand
CCAATATTTAGACTAAGATTTTATTGTTTTGCCAGTTGCCTGGATCCACCTGATTCTTTGGGAGTGTAGGTCTAGGAGTTTTTGTTTGTTGTTGTTTTTCAGTTTTCTACCTTTTCTTGACATTTTTCATTCCTTTCTTTGTTTGATGATCCTTGATATTCTGTTATATAATAGCATTACGAGAAGGCAGAGAAATGCTTTGTGTATGGTCAGCAGATTAAATCTACAAAATTTATTTTGGCAACCTATGTGTTTATCCCCAATCATGCCTATATTCTAACATTTTTCAGATTTCTATTATACCCCAATTTAGAAATAATCTTACAAGTGACTTTTTCATACAGGAGAAAACAACATGTAAAGCATTTCTCAGTGTGTAGTAAAGAATTTAACCTTGCCCCAAGAGAGGTGTGGCCTTTGCCCTTGGCTCCTGGGAAGTAATCTCTAAACCCTTGGACTGTCCTGCATGATAAAATGCCTTTGTTCTTGGCCATGCCAGATAATCTGACAGTATAATTTATGGTGGGATACTTTGAATGATCAGGTATTACTTGATAACTTCAGAGGGGCTGGAGACTTAAGTCATTCATGTGGGCAGTTAACTGTGTCTATGTGATAGAGCACAGCAAAAAGGCTTGAGAGAGTTCCTTGGTCAATAATGCTCTATGCACCTTGTCATACATCATGGCTATGAGAAGTTTCCTTGACTCCATGAAAAAGCAAAACTGGATGTTCTATGATAGGAATTCTCTTGGATTCTTCCCCATGCACCTCATCTTTTGGCTAATTTTGATCTATTTTCACTGCAACAAACTGTAATTGTGAATATAGCAATTTTCAATTAAATTCTGTGACTACTTCTAGAAAATTACCAAAACTTTGGTGGAATTGGCCATTTCCAAACTTGCTGTAGTGACAGGAGAGGGCAGTCTTGGTGACTGTTCCCTAACTCATGTGTAGAATATGAAAAAATATTGCAAATACCTTTAAACACAGAAAAAGGCCATTTAATTTAATATGATCATATTTTAAGGTGGCAATATTTTAGTCTTGATGATTTCAAAGGAGTTAAAGAGAATGATGTGATTTACATCTTATTGATGTAATTTCAAATATTATCTTTCTTTAAGAATTGAAATATAACTCTAAAAGAAACAATTATTACTAGTGTTAGATACTCCATAATTTTTGCAAATGGTTCAGAATTCTAATATTGCTAATCGAAGGTACAAAATCAAAGATGGAAAAATGAGGATATTAGTTTAGGCACTACACAGAAAATCAAGGTGTGTGAATTCACACCTACCTCTTCTACAAATGAACTAACAAAACTAACAAGGCCTTCTGCAAAGCACTTAAACTTTCTTTTTTCCTCTCTTATTATAATTTTTTTTTTTTATTTCAGCATGTTATGGGGGTACAGATGATTAGGTTACGTATGGTGCCCTTACCCTCCCTCCCCCCCAAGTCCGAGCTTCAAGTGTGCCCTATTATAATTTTTGAGCGGTGAGCGTACAACAGTATCAGGAATGAGGAAACTATTTTCTACAGGGGCATTTTATTCCAACACCTTCATCTCTAAGAATTTGTCTTTTTAAACCACACTAAATTATACAGAGAAACATTAAATAGAAAGGAACGTTATTATAAAATTCTGGAAAGTTGGAATTGTATATATAATACATGAAATAACTCAAAAGCACTTAAGAATGGATGATTTGTTGTTCATGTAGAAATATTCACTGTATATATTAGTATTTTCTTTTTCTGAGTCAGAAAATCTTTTGTATTACCTACAAACACTTGTGCAAAATTTCACCCAGATTATGTATGGGTAATAAATCACTACTGTGTTCTTCCCTTAGT
>NW_012143079.1:1474527-1478024 GCF_000956105.1 Propithecus coquereli | reverse complement strand
GGTCTGTGAGCTCCCTGCCTGCTGGCCATCCTTGTTGCTGCTTGCCCAGGGACTCCAGCAGAGCAGGGCACACCCCGAGGCGGAGGAACGTGGAACCAGCTTGGGCACCCAGTGGGTGACTTGGGAGTAGCATCCTTCTCCTTGGTATGGTCAGGGATTGATCTCTGGGGACAGGCCCACAGCCCAGATCCCATACACCTAGGTCTTGATCACATCGCCTGGGGTTACAGAGGGGATATTTGAGAATTAGTCTCCTGGGGTGCCTGCAGGGGTAGATCAAGGGGGAGAGTGCAGTGTGGGTCCTAGCTATAGCGTGCTTGCGGGGCACCCCTGCACCCATGGGAGGGACGTGCTCCTAGCTCAGGCCAAGATTCTGGGCGGGGAACATCCTGGCCTACATCAGAGTCCTGGGGGAGCTCAGCAGCCTTTAGGTCCTGCCTGCTGGAGAAGGCCCAGGAGAAAACGCGGGATAGGGGAGGGTGGAAAATAACAATAATATTATTAAGAGTCAGCAAGAAAAGGGCAAAGATACATACCAAAGAATCGTTGTCTGGGGGAAGGCTGAGAACCAGGCAGGGGGATGAGCGGAGGCAGAGGAAGCTGCTTTCATAGTAGCAGAGCTGGGGTCTCAGTGGGGCGGGGCTCCAGCCTTCCCTACAGGTGGCAAGTGATCTCAGCTTGCGTGTCAGCTGTGTAGCAGGGTTTCCAGCACACGGAAGCTTCAAAGAAAGCAGAGATTAAGAGTGGCCCTTCCTGCTCTGGTTTACGGGTAGCACCTAGACAGTCAATCACAGAGATTCCCTGGGTTGTTCACCAGGCCATCCTCTTTTCTTTTCTCAGGCGCGTGATCCTTTCCAATTTTTAAACCACAGGATGAAGACAAATAGAAGGAAGTAATATTACTCTCACAATAGAAAATTTCAATCCACAGCTTGATAGAAAGCAAGCTACTGAGAGCTGCTAAGTGAGCTCTGAGGACAGAACAGAGATGTTGTAATAAAGTACTCCAGAGTTCACATTCATGGCTGATAATGCCCTCCCAGGGAACAGACCGTCCATTTTCAACATCCTTTTAACAAGCAGCAGGTTAGGTGGTTTTTAAATGTGAGCTTCTTAATAACTGTATTATGATACGCCTATAGGTTTGAGAAGTGGGAGGAAGGGGGCAGTAATGAGAGACTAGACAAGTGCCAGTGAGGAGGACCCAGTGCCACTGTGCTGTTGGGTGCGGGGCTCACAGGGCAAAGAATGCTAGGGCTGGCAGCGCGTGTCTTGCAGGCGCGTTCTTAACATCATAATAAAAAAAAATAACATTCCGATTTTCATTCCAGTTCCTCAAATCATCTTTTTATGGCCCTGCGTTTTTCAAAAAGGAGGGCAGAATCGGGAAAGTAGTGGTGGGGGGTGGTTTATTTCCTTCTGTACCTGAAGACAGGATGATACATCAGAGGCATTTCAGAAGAAGCAAAAAAATATATATATACAGTACAAACAGCAGGTGGTATCATATGTGTAAAATTAACTTTGTCCAAATAAATCTTTTCTGTACAATACCCAGCTGTGTGGAAAAGTAGAAACCTGTGAGAGTCTCCCCATGATGACATTTAAAAGAAAGATGCTATTGGTGGTGCCTGAGGTAAAGCAATAAGTTTATGGCTGAGTGTTAGGGAACTTTTCCTTTATTTTTTCTCCTTTATTTATGCCACGGCGTATGGTGTGATTTCTTTCCTCTTTATTATTAAAATTCAATGGTGGTAGTTACAGTATAATCAGGATCAATGATAGGTAATTTCCTCCCTTCTCTGCCTTCCTTGTTATCATTTCTTAGAATGGAATAACAGTAGAGATGTCTTTAGAAAATAAAACATTAAGATGAATTACTAAACTGGGAGGAACATTAAAGCTTATATATACAAACACCCTGTGTAATATTCGCAGAGGGTCTTTGTAGATTGCCCACAGTGACAGCTTTGGGAGCCAGGATTAGCTCTAATATCTATATATTTCTTGCCCACTGGCTTCCTTCCTCTACCAAATACAGGGGTCTTGACTTTTTCTATTATTCCCTCATTAATCTTTCCAGTAACTCTCTCTTCCCCTGAAAACCTTGACCTCTGGAAGTAGCATGACTGACTTTCTCAGGCAGGCCTAACTCTACAGACAGTGAAAAACTTTCTTCACTAAGTA
Source organism: Propithecus coquereli (assembly GCF_000956105.1). Classification (NCBI taxonomy): domain Eukaryota; kingdom Metazoa; phylum Chordata; class Mammalia; order Primates; family Indriidae; genus Propithecus; species Propithecus coquereli. The sequence continues at coordinate 1,475,837 of NW_012143079.1, read as the reverse complement.
TTAGGCAGTTTCTGAAAAACTACCTTAGGTCCCTACTCACATCAAAATGAATTTATATAAAATACTTGGCACCTATAGCTTACATAAAAAAATTCCTGGGTGTCTAAAAAGAAAGTAATATAAAATAAAGCTGTTTGTTTTGGTGTGAGAGAGAAATATTTAGAAATGTGTGTATGGTTGGTATAAGGTAGATCAAGAAGTAAAAATAAAAAAAAGATCTGAAATAAGAATGAGATTCCCTAAAGTTAGGAAAATCAGTTTAGTCTAATATCAGGTTTGTGTTTTCTTTTTCAGGTAAGCATCACTAAAATGTGTTAAGAGAGCCCATTTAGTATGGTACATTTAAGAATTTGAAGAAAATGGGCATTAGTTTAGAAAAGAGCATAGAATTATAATCCTGTACACACATAGCTTATATTCCAAAACCTCTCTAATGCAGTATATTGCAGAATATCAAGGTAACAATTAGATATATTTCTCACAGCCCATTGTTTATGTGAAAGAAAATCAGTCTATAATCAAACACTGTCTTTCCACATGGGCAAAATGTATAGATTTGTTAAACTGAATTACATTGAACCAATTAATTCTGTGAGTAAAATGAAGACTACCTTGTTAATGATAAGTAAAACATCTTTGGAGGTAGTTCCATTTACTGATATAATTATCTAGTCCTGTATTATCTACCATTTTCTCCATTTTTGTAAGAAATGAAAAAGGAGGCAACTACAAATGCAAACTCCTCATCAGTATATTATTGTAACTGTCAAGGAGTCCAAATGAATTTATGCCTCACTTGGACTGAATCAGAAAAATACAGTTCATTACAGATGCTATATTCTCAGCAGGGAAAAACACACCCACATGCACACACACACATATACACACACTTATGAGTCAGAATTTGTGAAATTTGGCATATGATACTAGTAACAGCACTAGTAGTGTACTTTTTTGCTCTTAAACCTTCTATATAGACTGATGAGGTTGCTGAAGATCATTCAATGTAATAATTCAAATTTTTTCCCTCACATCAGAAATCATACTTCTATTGAAATAATCATAATATTTTGAGTATACGTATTTTAATTCTGTTCTATGGGAATAATAGCACAATATCTTTAAAAGGAAATCGAATGAAAATATGGTTAAGTTTTTCTTTTAATCTGTTTCCAACTCTCCAAACTCCAGATCTGCCCTGTGTTTTACTCACATAGATAAAAGGGGAAATAACACTTAAAGATAATTAGAGAATAGAAATTATACAAGATCACTACAGTATGACAGCTTTTGAAATTTTAACTAATCAT
>NW_012143079.1:1473084-1474477 GCF_000956105.1 Propithecus coquereli | reverse complement strand
GAGCCCAGGAGTTTGAGGTTGCTGTGAGCTAGGCCGACGCCACGGCACTCACTCTAGCCAGAGCAATAGAGTGTGACTCTGTCTCAAAATAACCAAAAAAACCAAGACACAAAGGGAGTGAAAACGGAGCAAAAAGAAAAAAAGGAAGAACTCAGAATGGAGTAAATGACTGCCAAAATGCCTGCTTTAATATCATGCATGTTTAATTCTATAAAAGGCTCTTTACACATAGAGGGCTAGACTCATTTCCAAAACATTTATTCACCTACTACTGCAAACTAAGAGAGAAACAAAGGTTATTAGAAGTTATTTAGACAAAAAATAATAATAGTGTAAGAAAGCAATGCAAAAGGTAATAGTGTAAACACAATATCAGAAAGTAGACCCAGAGTTATGATAATGAAAAATCAGGCCAGATGTGATGGTTCATGCGTGTAATCCTACCACTTTGGGAGGCTGAGGTGGGAGAATCACTTGAGGCCAAGAGTTCAGACCAGGCTGGGCAAAAGAATGAGACCTCAATTCTATGAATTTTTGTTTTTTTTTTTTTTAAATTAGCAGGGCATGGGAGTACACACCTGTAGTCCTAGCTACTCAGGAGGCTAAGGCAGGAGGATCACTTTAGCCCAGGAGTTTGAGGTTGCTGTGAGCTATGACAGCAATATTGTACTCCAGCCTGAGCAAGACCCTGTCTCAAAAGAAAAAAAAAAAGAAAAAGAAATATTCTTTCTCATAAGTATATCAACAATTACATTCTGTTTCATAATCCCTCCTTTATTAGATGTATATATGTGTGCATATCTAACTGTTAATATGCTTAGCTCCCTGTCTGTATTTATACTACGTTTTTTAACTTTGCATTCAAAATGGTAAATAAGTATACCTCTGTACCCAAATCTTGCTTTCCAATAAAAAGAAACTAGATTCCATGTGAAAAAAAATGAGCAATTTTAGAGCTAAGATAGGAAACATACAAGATGATCCTAGACTATCCTGCAATGCCAGAAAGGAAGGGAGTGTAGAAAAAACAAAATCATACAGGCATGTAAAAGCGGCAAAAGAGGTAATCTGGAGCAATTCCCAATGACCGAACCTGGAATAATTTAAGAAACAAAATAAAATAGTATTAAATTATAATCCAATGTATGAAATAAGCATTTGTGAGTTCATACTGATATAAATAAAAGTTTAAAATAAACGAATGGAGCAGAATAAAAAAAAAATTTTAGTGCAGAAGAATTCTACTCCACAGAGGTGGAGCATAACTCTGGAGCCCTTAAGTGTAGCTGCTCATAGTAACTTCCTAGCAAGGAGTGCACTGTATAAAAGGGGAAGAGGAGAGAAACCACCCTGATGATGAAGAAACCTGGCAAATACTACCACAGTGGGGTGA